>NC_084625.1:102509-127509 GCF_033978795.1 Nerophis ophidion
TAACACACCATAATACTTACCTGTCTGGTTGTCCACGTTGTGATGAACATTGTACGTCGAGTAGACCCATCACAACTGTAGGATTCATTTGGCTGTTTGGTTGTCCACGTTGTGATGAACATTGTACGTCGAGTAGACCCATCACAACTGTAGGATTCATTTGGAGAAGCCAAACATCTTTCATAACACACCATAATACTTACCTGTGTAGTTGTCCACGTTGTGATGAACGTCGAGTAGACCCATCACAACTGTAGGATTCATTTGGAGAAGTCAAACAACGACGCTGCAGTGTTGAGCTAGAGCCCCGCCCACTGCAGACCTCCCTATATATTCTCCTCCGGCTCAAAACGGCACAGAACTCTCCAGCAGTCGAAGGGAACACATCCTGCTGTAGAGAAAAATAGAGTAGCCGTAAGTCTAGGGGATTAGAAGTGCCCCACCTACTAGGGAATTAGAAGTGTCCCAGTAGGCACAGACTCGCAGTTAAAAAGATGTTTACATCCTGCAATCAGTGCAAAGCCAGCCTGAAGAGGTCAAGAGACCGAAACGCGTCGCTGGATGGCAGGGCCAGTCATGCCCGTCACTAATTTGGCTGTATGTGTCTGACGCAGCATGCGCATCTTTCGGGGTCTTCGGGGGGTTCCGGGGTTGGTGTGGGCGTCGCCCGGGCGGGCTGCAGACGGACTGTGCATTCCCCTTCCCCCAATCCTAACCCTAACCATAATCCTAACCAAGCCTGTGCCTCCAGTCCGTCTGGGTGGCGTCCCATCATTCGTGGGCCTTCTGGGGACTTTGTTGTGGTGTGTGTGTTGTTGGGGGGCCACAAGTTTAACACACAAACTTGTTGTAGACACAACAATAAACAGGAGTCGGAGAAACATCAAAGCAAACATTTTAATGCTTTCATAACACACCATAATACTTACCTGTCTGGTTGTCCACGTTGTGATGAACATTGTACGTCGAGTAGACCCATCACAACTGTAGGATTCATTTGGCTGTTTGGTTGTCCACGTTGTGATGAACATTGTACGTCGAGTAGACCCATCACAACTGTAGGATTCATTTGGAGAAGCCAAACATCTTTCATAACACACCATAATACTTACCTGTGTAGTTGTCCACGTTGTGATGAACGTCGAGTAGACCCATCACAACTGTAGGATTCATTTGGAGAAGTCAAACAACGACGCTGCAGTGTTGAGCTAGAGCCCCGCCCACTGCAGACCTCCCTATATATTCTCCTCCGGCTCAAAACGGCACAGAACTCTCCAGCAGTCGAAGGGAACACATCCTGCTGTAGAGAAAAATAGAGTAGCCGTAAGTCTAGGGGATTAGAAGTGCCCCACCTACTAGGGAATTAGAAGTGTCCCAGTAGGCACAGACTCGCAGTTAAAAAGATGTTTACATCCTGCAATCAGTGCAAAGCCAGCCTGAAGAGGTCAAGAGACCGAAACGCGTCGCTGGATGGCAGGGCCAGTCATGCCCGTCACTAATTTGGCTGTATGTGTCTGACGCAGCATGCGCATCTTTCGGGGTCTTCGGGGGGTTCCGGGGTTGGTGTGGGCGTCGCCCGGGCGGGCTGCAGACGGACTGTGCATTCCCCTTCCCCCAATCCTAACCCTAACCATAATCCTAACCCTAACCCTAATCCGGGGTTGGTGTGGGCGTCGCCCGGGCGGGCTGCAGACGGACTGTGCATTCCCCTTCCCCCAATCCTAACCCTAACCATAATCCTAACCCTAACCCTAACCCAAAACCATTTGGCCGTGTTTGCCACCACACTGCACACCCAGGAGTTTGGCGTTGTACGCCTTCGGGGTTCTCGGGGGGTTCTGCGACTGGTGTGGGCGTCGCCCGGGCGGGCTGCAGACGGACCGAGCACACCCTTACCCCAACCCTAATCCTAACCCCAAACCTAACCCGCCAGTGCCTCCAGTCCGTCTTTGGGTGGCGTTCTGCCGGTCGTGGGGCTTCCTGGGGACTCTGTTTGCGAGGGACGTGAGTGCAAGTGGCACCATGTCAGTGTGGTGAGGAGCTCAAACACATTACAGGAGTTGAGGCACAAAAGAACAACCATATTTACATTGTCTTGCGTGGTTGGGCTGAGGGGTCCGTTGTGACACTGCAGGGGAACCGAAGCTCCACCCCCTGTAGAGCTCTCATAAATAAGTCCTCCTCCTACTCCACCGGCTCATTCGCTCTCCAGCTGTCGATGAGGGGACATCCAGCTGTGAAGACAAGTAAGAAGCCGTGTGTTAGAGAACAGCCAACCTGATGAGGTCTGAGGGACCGAAACGCGTCGTTGGACAGCCAAAACCATTTGGCCGTGTTTGCCACCACACTGCACACCCAGGAGTTTGGCGTTGTACGCCTTCGGGGTTCTCGGGGGGTTCTGCGACTGGTGTGGGCGTCGCCCGGGCGGGCTGCAGACGGACCGAGCACACCCTTACCCCAACCCTAATCCTAACCCCAAACCTAACCCGCCAGTGCCTCCAGTCCGTCTTTGGGTGGCGTTCTGCCGGTCGTGGGGCTTCCTGGGGACTCTGTTTGCGAGGGACGTGAGTGCAAGTGGCACCATGTCAGTGTGGTGAGGAGCTCAAACACATTACAGGAGTTGAGGCACAAAAGAACAACCATATTTACATTGTCTTGCGTGGTTGGGCTGAGGGGTCCGTTGTGACACTGCAGGGGAACCGAAGCTCCACCCCCTGTAGAGCTCTCATAAATAAGTCCTCCTCCTACTCCACCGGCTCATTCGCTCTCCAGCTGTCGATGAGGGGACATCCAGCTGTGAAGACAAGTAAGAAGCCGTGTGTTAGAGAACAGCCAACCTGATGAGGTCTGAGGGACCGAAACGCGTCGTTGGACAGCCAAAACCATTTGGCCGTGTTTGCCACCACACTGCACACCCAGGAGTTTGGCGTTGTACGCCTTCGGGGTTCTCGGGGGGTTCTGCGACTGGTGTGGGCGTCGCCCGGGCGGGCTGCAGACGGACCGAGCACACCCTTACCCCAACCCTAATCCTAACCCCAAACCTAACCCGCCAGTGCCTCCAGTCCGTCTTTGGGTGGCGTTCTGCCGGTCGTGGGGCTTCCTGGGGACTCTGTTTGCGAGGGACGTGAGTGCAAGTGGCACCATGTCAGTGTGGTGAGGAGCTCAAACACATTACAGGAGTTGAGGCACAAAAGAACAACCATATTTACATTGTCTTGCGTGGTTGGGCTGAGGGGTCCGTTGTGACACTGCAGGGGAACCGAAGCTCCACCCCCTGTAGAGCTCTCATAAATAAGTCCTCCTCCTACTCCACCGGCTCATTCGCTCTCCAGCTGTCGATGAGGGGACATCCAGCTGTGAAGACAAGTAAGAAGCCGTGTGTTAGAGAACAGCCAACCTGATGAGGTCTGAGGGACCGAAACGCGTCGTTGGACAGCCAAAACCATTTGGCCGTGTTTGCCACCACACTGCACACCCAGGAGTTTGGCGTTGTACGCCTTCGGGGTTCTCGGGGGGTTCTGCGACTGGTGTGGGCGTCGCCCGGGCGGGCTGCAGACGGACCGAGCACACCCTTACCCCAACCCTAATCCTAACCCCAAACCTAACCCGCCAGTGCCTCCAGTCCGTCTTTGGGTGGCGTTCTGCCGGTCGTGGGGCTTCCTGGGGACTCTGTTTGCGAGGGACGTGAGTGCAAGTGGCACCATGTCAGTGTGGTGAGGAGCTCAAACACATTACAGGAGTTGAGGCACAAAAGAACAACCATATTTACATTGTCTTGCGTGGTTGGGCTGAGGGGTCCGTTGTGACACTGCAGGGGAACCGAAGCTCCACCCCCTGTAGAGCCCTCATAAATAAGTCCTCCTCCTACTCCACCGGCTCATTCGCTCTCCAGCTGTCGATGAGGGGACATCCAGCTGTGAAGACAAGTAAGAAGCCGTGTGTCAGAGAACAGCCAACCTGATGAGGTCTGAGGGACCGAAACGCGTCGTTGGACAGCCAAAACCATTTGGCCGTGTTTGCCACCACACTGCACACCCAGGAGTTTGGCGTTGTACGCCTTCGGGGTTCTCGGGGGGTTCTGCGACTGGTGTGGGCGTCGCCCGGGCGGGCTGCAGACGGACCGAGCACACCCTTACCCCAACCCTAATCCTAACCCCAAACCTAACCCGCCAGTGCCTCCAGTCCGTCTTTGGGTGGCGTTCTGCCGGTCGTGGGGCTTCCTGGGGACTCTGTTTGCGAGGGACGTGAGTGCAAGTGGCACCATGTCAGTGTGGTGAGGAGCTCAAACACATTACAGGAGTTGAGGCACAAAAGAACAACCATATTTACATTGTCTTGCGTGGTTGGGCTGAGGGGTCCGTTGTGACACTGCAGGGGAACCGAAGCTCCACCCCCTGTAGAGCTCTCATAAATAAGTCCTCCTCCTACTCCACCGGCTCATTCGCTCTCCAGCTGTCGATGAGGGGACATCCAGCTGTGAAGACAAGTAAGAAGCCGTGTGTTAGAGAACAGCCAACCTGATGAGGTCTGAGGGACCGAAACGCGTCGTTGGACAGCCAAAACCATTTGGCCGTGTTTGCCACCACACTGCACACCCAGGAGTTTGGCGTTGTACGCCTTCGGGGTTCTCGGGGGGTTCTGCGACTGGTGTGGGCGTCGCCCGGGCGGGCTGCAGACGGACCGAGCACACCCTTACCCCAACCCTAATCCTAACCCCAAACCTAACCCTAACCCTAACCATGAGCAGATCCTTTCTTTCTCCAAACTTTCGCCTTTCCATCACTTTGGAAGAAGATAATCTTTGTCTCATCAGTCCATAAAACATTTTCCCAGAATTTTTTAGGCTCATCCCTGCACCTTTTGGCCAAAATGTAGCCTGGCCTTCCAATTATTCTTGCTATCGAGTGGTTTGCATCTTCTGGTGTGATCTCTGTACTTCTGTTCATGAAGTCTTCTGCAAACAGTAGATTGTGATACCTTCACTCCTGCCCTCAGGAGGTTGTTGCTGATGTCACTAACAGTTGTTCTTTATAGCTCTCACAATGTTTCTTTCATCAACTGCTGATGTTTTCCTTGGTCCTGTTCCACGTCTGTAGCCTAGTACACCAGTGGTTTCTTTCTTCTTCAGAACATTCCAAACGGTTGTACTCACTATGGCCAATGCTTGTGCAATGGCTCTGATTGAATGTCCATCTTCTCTCAGATTCACAATTGCTTTGTTTTCACCCATAGACCCATAGACTCTCGTTTTCATGTTGGCGCCAACTCTAAATGCAGTCTGCACAGGTAAAACCTATCCTACTCAATCTGAAACTGAGCTCAGACATTTAGTGCTATTTAGTGTTTGAATAATCAATGTAATTGGGAAACACCTGGGCAACAACACACATCTGTCAGTCACATGTTCCGATACTTTTGCTCTCATGAAAAATGGGTAGGTTGAACCAAAAGGTGCTATCTTCTAAGTTGTGTATCAGATCCAGATGCAAATACCTGGAAATAAAAACTAACATGATGATCTATTGTCCCATACTCATCTTTTATTGTCAAACCCAAATGTTTTCAGTCTACAACAAATATAAACAAATTGGACTCACTGTTCCAATACTTTTGGAGGGCACTGTATGTATAGTACCCTTAGAAGAAACTAAGTATTGATGTACTGAAACACTTACACGTTCTTCTAAAGATAGAATATTGTATAAGTATTCGTGTACTGAAATACTTCAAAGACAGTTTAAGTAATGATGTACTACAATGCATGGACAGAAATACTTATATAATCTTTAGAATAAAGTTTATGTATTGATGTTCTATAGTACAACGACATAAATACTTAGACATTGTATCTTTAGAAGAAACTAAGTATTGATTTACTGACATACTTTTACAATACACTATCTTTGGAAATAAGTGTAAGTATTTATGTACTGAAGTACTTATATAGGAGAAAGTGTATGTATTGATGTACTGAAATACTTATATAAAATACTATCTTAAGGGGGATGTAATATTGATGTACAACAAGGACGCAAACACTTTAGAAAAAAAAGTGTAACTACACACGTATATGCTATCTTTTGTAGTATTGGTGTACTACAGTACAAGGCTAGAAACACATACTATATTTCGAAGAGAGTGTATGTATTGATGCACTACAGTATAAGGACAGAAATACTTATATAATACAGCAAGTTTAAAGGACAGCAGGTTAGGCCACCGTGAGCTGAGACAGTCTCTACACAAGTCCCAGTATGTAATGTGATAAATGGCATAAACGCGCCAGTGACACAAGATTTGAAGTCATTTACACTATATATATCCGCCTCTCTGCAATTGGTGAGATATATTCTACTCACGAGGGTGATTTGGCTGAAAATAAGGTGCCTCGAACGCCGAGTGGCCCATTGTTCCCCTGCAACTATGCCACAACGCGGATCAAAGGAATCTAAACACGTCCGTGATCAATTGTCCTCTAGGGATTTGGACGAAAATGCAATGTTTATTCCGGACGATCGAAAAATGTTGCGAGCTATGGTTGAAAAACTTGAAAAACTGGACATTTTGATTGAACTAATAACTGACGTTTCAGAGCTAAAAAAAAATCAGGCAAGTACAATCACGCTGAAATGGTGGAGATAAAAAAGGAAAAGACGACACTAAAAGTTGAGTTAACAAGCCAGGAACTCGAAACTACTAGACTGACAACAGAGAGCGAGAAATTAAAGGCGGACTTGTTGAACTCATGCAGGAGCATGCGGGAAAAGTTGCTGATTATGAAGATGAAGGTGACAAGATGGCTGCCAATGCTTCTGCCTGCTCAGAGTCTCTCTACAATTCATCAAATATATCTGGAATCTGAGACAAATATCTTGAAATGCTCCATTGCTGATGGTGAAGGAATACTTTACTTCACTACTTTGGGGATATTGCAACAACATTGGACTCTGAAAAAGGTATTTTAGGAGTATCAAATCAAGGCCCAAACAGGCCTTCTGAAAACTTCAGTGCAACTCATCAAGTTACCTAAAATACCTGTGTAAAATTACTTGAAAAGATGACAATAACAATTAAAAAGTTGTCAGAGGAACTTGAAGAGATAAAGAAATCTCTAAACTTCATGGGTGAAGAGATTGCTAAGGTTCTAAAGCAACAAGGAAACATCATGGGCCTCATGGAGGAAGTGAAGGAGCTGAAGGAGAATGTGATCCAGAGACAAAAGGATTGAACTTTTGGAGCAGAGATGTGAGGATTTGGAGCAACAATCACTTGTCAATGACATTGTGGTCACAGGACTAGAGTTGAAACACCGCAGTTATGCTCGAGTTACAGCTGGGCTGAACCAAGGTGAAGATGCTCCTACGGAGGAACTTGAAACTCTTGAGCAAAAACTCCTGGACTTTTTCAGAGGTAAAAACATCATCGTTGAGAAACAAAACATATCAACATGCTATTCATTTCCAAACAAGAATGTTAAAGCAAGACCAATAATAGTGATGCAGATGGTTAACCAGAAACACAAAATGGAGCTGCTGAGACAGTCCAAAAAGCTAAAGGGCACTGGAATTTATCTGAATGAGCACCTGACAAAGAAAAATGGTGAAATTCCAAGAAGTGGCCGCATTCTCAGGAAAGAAAATAAGATTCAATCTACATGGACGAGACATGGCAAAGTCTACATAAAGCCAAATGGATCGGATCAAATGAAGCCAATATGGATTAAAAACGTGAAAGACTTGGAACAATTTAAATAACTTGTTGAATCAGGACAACAAATGGTATGTGGACAATGAAAATGTATGGTACACATGGTATATGGACATTAGGATTATGGATAATGTGTGTTTTTTTAAGTTATATCGTACATTTTAGTACATTATTGATATTTTGGTTAAACTTCTTTGGAGGATGACTAATACTGAGTTTTATATTTCTGACGAGGAAGAAAGCAGTATAGCTGGGCAAGAAGATATTCAAGACAGGATAAGCTGTAAGGAACTAAATTTAAGTTATTTAGAAATGAATGATGATAAAGTAGGAGAATTTTGTAATGACATTGATCCAGAAATTAATCTAAGTGGATTACATAACATAAATGTTTCATATTACTCAGAGGATAGTTTTAAAAATGTGGATTTAAAGGGTTTTTTGCTTATTCATTTTAATAGTAGAAGTCTCAGGGCTAATTTTGAGAAGATACAAGAGTGTTTGGAATCTTTAAAATCAACATTCCAAGCAATTGCATCTCAGAGACATGGTTGACAGATGAAATTAATGATATGTTTATATTAGAAGGTTATGATTTTTATAATATAAATAGAAAAAATTAAAAAGGAGGTGGCGTTGCGTTCTATGTACGAAAAAAATATGACTGTGAAATTATCGACAGTCTAGTTATAGATGATGTTATGGAGAGTATGACTATAAAAATACAAATAAACAACGAACGTAGTGCATATTTGAGTTGTATTTATAGGACACCTGGGTCACATGTAGAGCTTTTCCATGACAGCCTACTAAAAGTACTTGGAAAACTAGCTAAAAAGAAATGTGTCTTTGTGTGTGGAGATTTCAATTTTGATTTATTAAAATGGAGAACCCATAAACCAACTAATGACTTTATAAATGAAATGTTTACTTATGGTTTGCAACCAATAATTGATAAACCAAGCAGAATAACGCGAGAATCTGCTACCCTCATTGACAATATTTTTACAAATATCCATGACATAACTACAGGTGGAATACTCCTTAGTGACATCACAGATCATTTTCCAGTGTTTGTGAATATTCAAAGTATGATTGTAAATAATATAGCACAAAAAACATTGTTGAAATTAACAAGATTAAGGACACCTGAAAGAATACAAGCATTTAAGAATGAGCTTTCAAAATGTTTCTGGGAAGGGGTGTATGTTGAAAATTGTAATGATTCATACAGGGCATTTCTGTTTAAATGGATAGAACTTTATAATTCCTGCTGTCCAGTCGTGAAGTCCACACTAAAGAAAGTGAGTAAAAATAAGCCTTGGATGACGAAGGGTCTAGTAATGGCCTCCAATAGAAAAAATGTTCTGTATGATAGTTACTTAAAAAATAAAACTGAACAAAATGAAAGGGAGTATAAAATTTATAAAAATAAGTTGACTTCTATTCTACGAAAGCAAAAGAAAAGTTATTATAACGAGAAATTTGAAGATAGCAAAAATAATATTAAACAAACATGGAACACAATCAACCAGGTTTTAGGTAATAGATGTAAAAATCATGAGACTCCGAGCTACTTTATAAATGATAATAATATAAAACTAAACAAAAAAGAAATGATAGTGGAAGAATTTAATGACTATTTGGTTAATATGGGCCCTGCACTTGCAGAAAAAATACCTGTTTATGAGGACACAGGCTTGACTAAAAACACAATAAACCCTCATTTAAAATCAATGTTTTTGAGTGGAGTAACAGAAGTGGATATAATTCAAACAGTAAGAGCCTTTAAAAGTAAAACATCTACAGACATACATCACATAGATATGGTAATTATTAAAGAATGTATTCATTTAATTCCTAAGCCATTGGCTCACATATGTAATCAATCATTCATGTGTGGATACTTCCCAGATGATATGAAGATAGCAAAGGTTATTCCTGTTTTTAAAAACGGAAATAAGCATCTTATGGAAAATTATAGACCGATTTCAATACTCACTCAATTTTCAAAAATTTTAGAAAAGCTTTTTACAAAACAGTTAAATAATTTTCTGGAAAAAAACACCTTGCTTAAGCAGCAGCAGTATGGTTTTAGGGAAAATCGAACAACTACGTATGCAGTAATGCATATGCTGGAGGAGGTTAGTACTGCTATGGATAATGATGAATTTACAATAGCCATCTATATTGATTTAAAAAAGGCCTTCGATACCATTGACCACAGACAGTTAATAAATAAGTTGGATAAGTACGGCATCCGAGGGCCAGCTCTGTCCTGGATCAAGAGCTATCTAGAAAATAGAAAACAATGTGTTCAGGTGGATAATACAATATCTGGATTTAAAAATATAGTTTGTGGAATTCCACAGGGTTCTATAATTGGTCCTAAGTTATTTACAATTTTCATTAATGATTTTTGTGATGCATCAAGTTTCTTAACATTTTTTATGTTTGCTGATGATACAACTATCCTTTGTTCTGGAAAATCTTTTAATGAACTTTTGGTAAAAATAGAACAAGAAATGACAGTGCTTAAAAACTGGTTTGATATGAATAAATTATCACTTAATATTGCTAAAACTAAATTTATGATATTTGGTACCAAAACTGAGGTATCTAATGAAGTAAATATTAAAATAAATGGATATAAAATTGAGCGTGTCTTTGATACTAAGTTTTTGGGAGTTATAATTGATTATAAATGATCATGTAGACATGTAAATTATATAAAAACAAAAATATCAAAAACACTTGGTGTTTTGTATAAAACTAAAGAATTACTTAATTATAATTCTTTGTTAACAATTTATTATACTTTGATACTTCCATACATGACATACTGTGTAGAACTCTGGGGAACCACTTTTAAAACCATAACTAATGATATTGTTTTGCTGCAAAAAAAAGCTGTCAGGCTAATAAACAAAGCAGGATATTATGACCATACCCATCCATTATTTGTTAAATCAAAACTTATGAAATTTCAAGATATTGTTTATTATAAAATAACACAGATAATGTTCAAAGCAAAAATAAATACTCTTCCAGAAGGAATTCAAAAATACTTCTCTCTACAGACCAGCAAATACAATCTAAGAGATGAATCTAGGTTTATTTTACCAAAAGCAAGACTAGTGGTTAAATGTAGATGTTTATCTGTTCTCGGTGTTAATTTGTGGAATTCTGTTGGTAAAGAAATAAAAATGAGTGACTCAGTATTTAATTTCAAAAAGAACATGTCACAATGTATTTTAAAAAGTTATGTGAACTAGAAATTTATGTTTGTTTGGTTAAATGTTGTATTTAGAAGGTATGTATGTTTATCTATTTACAGAAAAGTGTATGTGTGTAGGTACATATTTTTGTATTGTTTGTTGGGGGGCAGCTTGAATGTGGATGCTGAATGACTATATTTCTTTTTGTGTTGCAGAATTATTAGAAAAGGTAACTTAATTGAATGTAAAAAATTTATGTTGGGCATATAAGCTTTTTTGCTTCTGCCCGTTTCAGTCATGTTATTCATTTTTGAATCGTGATCTATGTTTGAATATGTTTTTGTTAGACTGAAAATAAACTGAACTGAACTGAACTGAAAGATGTAGAAGAGACTTACAGCATCGCGGAGAACATCGTCACAGCCATTCTGCAGAAGCAACTGGGCATTTCGGATGAAGAAGTCAAGAGGATCCAAATGGAACGAGCACACAGGATTGGCAAACGCAAAGAGGATGCTAGACCGAGACCTATGGTTGTAAAGTTGATCAACTCCAAATGCAAAGACGGAGTGCTTGCTCTCTCCAGAGGGTTACTAACCCTCCTTAATCTTTACAAAAGATTAAAAATGTTATGGATGCATTTGATTTAATTGATATCTGGAGATTAAAAAATACTAGGTTAGTAAAATATATGTGGAGAAGACAAAACCAGGCAAGTCCTATTGACTATTTTTTATATACCATTTTCATTGCTAAACAAAGTGACTGCAATATCAAGCAATGATAAATTGTGTTCTGATAATAATTGTATAGGTTTAAAAAACTGCAATTGAAGATAATACATGTGAGCCCAGATATTGGAAGTTGAATCAAATGCTTCTACAGGATGAATAATTCATTGAAAAAAAAAAACTTCCATCCATCCATCCATCATCTTCCGCTTATCCGAGGTCGGGTCGCGGGGGCAGCAGCCTAAGCAGGGAAGCCCAGACTTCCCTATCTCCAGCCACTTCGTCTAGCTCTTCCCGGGGGATCCCGAGGCGTTCCCAGGCCAGCCGGGAGACATAGTCTTTCCAACGTGTCCTGGGTCTTCCCCGTGGCCTCCTACCAGCTGGACGTGCCCTGAACACATCCCTAGGGAGGCGTTCGGGTGGCATCCTGACCAGATGCCCGAACCACCTCATCTGGCTCCTCTCGATGTGGAGGAGCAGCGGCTTTACGTTGAGTTCCTCCCGGATGGCAGAGCTTCTCACCCTATCTCTAAGGGAGAGCCCCGCCACCCGGCGGAGGAAACTCATTTCGGCCGCTTGTACCCGTGATCTTATCCTTTCGGTCATGACCCAAAGCTCATGACCATAGGTGAGGATGGGAACGTAGATCGACCGGTAAATTGAGAGCTTTGCCTTCCGGCTCAGCTCCTTCTTCACCACAACGGATCGATACAACGTCCGCATTACTGAAGACGCCGCACCGATCCGCCTGTCGATCTCACGATCCACTCTTCCCCCACTCGTGAACAAGACTCCTAGGTACTTGAACTCCTCCACTTGGGGCAGGGTCTCCTCCCCAACCCGGAGATGGCACTCCACCCTTTTCCGGGCGAGAACCATGGACTCGGACTTGGAGGTGCTGATTCTCATTCCGGTCGCTTCACACTCGGCTGCGAACCGATCCAGTGAGAGCTGAAGATCCCGGCCAGATGAAGCCATCAGGACTACATCATCTGCAAAAAGCAGAGACCTAATCCCGTGGCCACCAAACCGGAACCCCTCAACGCCTTGACTGCGCCTAGAAATTCTGTCCATAAAAGTTATGAACAGAATCGGTGACAAAGGACAGCCTTGGCGGAGTCCAACCTTCACTGGAAACGTGTCCGACTTACTGCCAGCAATGCGGACCAAGCTCTGACACTGATCATACAGGGAGCGGACTGCCACAATAAGACATTCCGATACCCCATACTCTCTGAGCACTCCCCACAGGACTTCCCGAGGGACACGGTCGAATGCCTTCTCCAAGTCCACAAAGCACATGTTGACTGGTTGAGCAAACTCCCATGCACCTTCAAGAACCCTGCCGAGAGTATAGAGCTGGTCCACAGTTCCACGACCAGGACGAAAACCACACTGTTCCTCCTGAATCCGAGGTTCGACTATCCGGCGAAGCCTCCTCTCCAGTACACCTGAATAAACCTTACCGGGAAGGCTGAGGAGTGTGATCCCACGATAGTTGGAACACACCCTCCGGTCCCCCTTCTTAAAGAGAGGGACCACCACCCCGGTCTGCCAATCCAGAGGTACCGCCCCCGATGTCCACGCGATGCTGCAGAGTCTTGTCAACCAAGACAGCCCCACAGCATCCAGAGCCTTAAGGAACTCCGGGCGGATCTCATCCACCCCCGGGGCCTTGCCGCCGAGGAGCTTTTTAACTACCTCAGCGACCTCAGCCCCAGAAATAGGAGAGTCCACTACAGATTCCCCAGGCACCGCTTCCTCAAAGAAAGACGTGTTGGTGGGATTGAGGAGGTCTTCGAAGTATTCCCTCCACCGATCCACAACATCCGCAGTCGAAGTCAGCAGAACACCATCCGCACCATA
The DNA here is from genome assembly GCF_033978795.1 of Nerophis ophidion. Lineage (NCBI taxonomy): Eukaryota > Metazoa > Chordata > Actinopteri > Syngnathiformes > Syngnathidae > Nerophis > Nerophis ophidion. Next base: position 116,032 of record NC_084625.1, read on the forward strand.
CACGGTGTTGATAGTGCACTGCTTCCCCTTCCTGAGGCGCCGTATGGTGGTCCAGAATCGCTTCGAAGCCGTCCGGAAGTCGTTTTCCATGGCTTCCCCGAACTCTTCCCATGTCCGAGTTTTTGCCTCCGCGACCGCTAAAGCTGCACACCGCTTGGCCCGTCGGTACCCGTCCACTGCCTCCGGAGTCCTATGAGCCAAAAGAACCCGATAGGAGTCCTTCTTCAGCTTGACGGCATCCCTCACTGCTGGTGTCCACCAACGGGTTCTGGGATTACCGCCACGACAGGCACCAACAACCTTGCGGCCACAGCTCCAATCAGCCGCCTCGACAATAGAGGTTCGGAACATGGTCCACTCGGACTCAATGTCCCGCACCTCCCTCGTGACATGTTCAAAGTTCTCCCGGAGGTGTGAATTGAAACTCTCTCTGACAGGAGACTCTGCCAGACGTTCCCAGCAGACCCTCACAATGCGCTTGGGCCTGCCAGGTCTGTCCGGCATCCTCCCCCACCATCGCAGCCAACTCACCACCAGGTGGTGATCGGTAGAAAGCTCCGCCCCTCTCTTCACCCGAGTGTCCAAAACATAAGGCCGCAAATCCGATGACACAACTACAAAGTCGATCATGGAACTGCGGCCTAGGGTGTCCTGGTGCCAAGTGCACATATGGACACCCTTATGTTTGAACATGGTGTTTGTTATCGACAAACTGTGACGAGCACAAAAGTCCAATAGCAAAACACCACTCGGGTTTAGATCCGGGCGACCATTCTTCCCAATCACGCCTCTCCAGGTTTCACTGTCGTTGCCAACATGAGCGTTGAAGTCTCCCAGTAGGACAAGGGAATCACCCGGAGGAGCACTTTCCAGTACTCCCTCGAGTGTACCCAAAAAGGGTGGGTATTCTGAACTGCTGTTTGGTGCGTAAGCACAAACAACAGTCAGGACCCGTCCCCCCACCCGAAGGCGAAGGGAAGCTACCCTCTCGTCCACTGTGTTGAACTCAAACGTACAGGCTTTGAGCCGGGGGGCAACCAGAATTGCCACCCCAGCCCGTCGCCTCTCACTGCCGGCAACGCCAGAGTGGAAGAGGGTCCAGAGCCCTTGCTGTGCGTCGAAGTGAGTCCGACTATATCCAGCCGGAACTTCTCTACCTCGCGCACTAGCTCAGGCTCCTTCCCCCCCAGTGAGGTGACGTTCCACGTCCCAAGAGCTAGCTTCTGTAGCCGAGGATCGGACCGCCAAGTGCCCTGCCTTCGGCTGCCGCCCAGCTCACAATGCACCCGACCTCTATGGCCCCTCCTATGAGTGGTGAGCCCATTGGAGGGATGACCCACGTTGCCTCTTCGGGCTGTGCCCGGCCGGGCCCCATGGGAACAGGCCCGACCACCAGGCGCTCGCCATCGTGCCCCAACTCCGGGCCTGGCTCCAGAGCGGGGCCCCGGTGACCCACGTCCGGGCGAGGGAAATCTGGGTTCATTTCGTTGTAAAAAACTTATTACTGACTAATTTAAAAATAATATAGGATCATCAAATCGCCAAATCGCCTGGGAAGCCTTCAAATATTTAAGGGGATATGCCATTGCGTACTCTTCATGGAGAAAAAAAACTTAAAATGGTCTAACAGGAATTAAAGAAAGAAATTGAGGATTTACAAAAAACATTGATAGTAGTGATAATCTAATTAGCGAGCAACTGAATTCCTTTTACAGCCAAAAAAGAAGAGTTAAACTTAACTGAAAAACAATTATTTTAAAGTTATGACTGCAACAGAGCAATCTGGATGAAAAAAAGGTGATAAGTGTTCAAAATTCATTTGAAATATCCAAGCAAAAAAACGTTATAAAAAGAACATTTCCATACGTATTAAAACAAATGGAAAGGTATTGGATACACACACCACATTGTTGAAAGTAAAGGAAAATTACTTTGGAAATATTTTTTCTAATAAAGTAATCTCTCCTGAAACTTTTTTTTTCCAGAAAATTATAAAAGAAAATTGACTTCAGAAGAAAGCCATTCATGTAAAGGCCTCATTAGAGAGGAAGAACTTGTGGAAGCTGTTAAGTCTTTTCATCCAGGGAAACCCCAGAATTAGGTGGAATACCTATTGAGGTCTATCAAGTATTTTATGAAGAGGTTAAGAAACAACTGCTTTTGTAGTTTTAATTACTCATATAAAACACATGTTTTTGTCTAACACTCAAACAGAAGGTCTTATTTCTTTATTCTGAAACAGGAAATAAATGGTGAGTATAAAGACCAAGTTTATCTAAAAAATTGGAGACCAATGACACTTCAGTGATACGATGCCAAGATCCTGGCAAAATGTTTTGCTTAAGGACTTAAGTCTGTTTTGTCAAATATTAGGGTTAGGGTGAAATATTATTCACCAAGATCAATCAGGTTTCATACAATTAAGTAACATAGGAAACAATATTAGACAGTTATTAGAAATGATAGAAAATTATAATATGGAAAATAAAAAAGGATCAATTTTTACAGTCAACCTGGAGAAAGAATTTTACAAAATTAGCCTAGATGTGTAAAAGCTTAGTTTGTTTCAATTTTGGCAACACCTTACTACACTGGATCAAGACGCTATATATTTAAATGAACTGTAGAATCATCAATAATGGATACATCTCTGGGACAATACTTCTATTAAGAGGTCTAAAACAAGGGTGCCTTTTGTCTCCATACTTATTTATTATTGCTATGGAAATATTGACGGTAAAAGATTGAATAAAAATATTGAAGGGCTCAGTAATAATATTATTGAAAGTAAAATAATGTATGCCGAAGATACAAGCTTCTTTATCAGCCCCGATCCTCATTGTTTGCGAAAGCTTCTTAATCATTTGGACATATTTTCACAGCAATCTGGGCTAAAGCTAAAATATGGTAAATGTAAAATAATAATCGGAAATCTAAAGGGAACGTTATTTCGATAGCAATGCAAAGTGCCTGTTTTGTGGACAGATGGACCATTTAACATACTTGGTGTTTTTGTCCCAGAGAATCTGGAAGATCTCGGCTCAGTAAATTATGTTAATCGATTAAGAAAACTGGATAAAATTATGCAATTATGGAAAGGGAAATCCTTAATCTTGTATGGTAAAATATCTATTGTCAACTCGTTAATCATTCCTCAATGTATTTATTTGTTTTTGTCATTACCAGCTCCATCAAAAAACTTTAAGGTCTATGAGCAGAGGGTCTTCCATTTTGTCTGGGACGGCAAACCAGAAAAGATTAGAAGAAAGGTTTTGTACAATGAATATGAGGGGCTGAAACTTCTCAACCATGAAGCTATGTGCCTGTCTTTAAAAGCATCAATTGTTCCAAAGACGTAATTAAACACTGAGTGGTACACAAGTGTCCTGTTGGACAAAAAACATGTACTGTATCAAAATAAATTGTATCCGTTTTTACAATTGATGACCTCGCATTTTCCTTATGTAGAGAGAGAGTCTGCTGGGAAACATGGCGAGGTTCATGAAGGAAACAATCCACTCATGGTGGTGTTTTCTATTTGATGTGCCAGAAAAAAGAGATGACATTTTGCAGAAGATAATATGGATGAACTCTATTGTTGTAATAGATGGAAAGCCTTTCTTTTGGTAAACTATGTTTGAAAGAGGAATCATTTTTGTCAATGACATTATCAATGAGAACGGTAAGATTATGAAGTATGATGAATTTAAAGGCCTACTGAAAGCCACCACTACCGACCACGCAGTCTGATACTTTATACATCAATGATGAAATTTTAACATTGCAACACATGCCAATACGGCCGCTTTAGTTTACTAAATTGCAATTTTAAATCTCCCGCAAAGTTTCCTGTTGAAAACATTGCAGAATGATGACGCTTATGTTGACGCGTGTTTGTGACGTTATTGTTTGTAGTGGACATTTTATCCAAGCACCACTCACAGCTAAAAGTTGTCCAATTTAATTGCATAATTACACAGTATTTTGGACATCTGTGTTGCTGAATCTTTTGCAATTTGTTCAATTAATAATGGAGACGTCAAAGAAGAATGCTGTTGGTGGAAAGCGGTGGATTGCAGCCGCCTTTAGCAACCAAAACACAGCCGGTGTTTCTTTGTTTGTTGTGAAGCTTTACTATGGAACAGAGCAGTCAAGCGAACATGTTTCTCTACCACATGTCAACCAGCAGGTTTCGGTGAGAAAATTGTGGTAATAAGTCGGCTCTTATCGGAGACATCAGCGGAGCTTGTGTCGTTTTTCCTGCAGCAGCTGTCAAATAGCCTGCTGCCACTTTCTTGGCTCCTCCATGGCTTCCATCAGAGACACTGCTGGTCACCAAACCCCTCCCAATTTCAGGTATGACTTTATAATCTCACTAAAACACTAGTAACACAATAATCAGATAAGGAATTTTCCAGAATTATCCTAGTAAATGTGTCGAATAACATCTGAATCGCTCCCACTGCCCTAGCCTTTTTTTTCTATTGCTTCACTCTAACTTTCCTCATCCACGAATCTTTCATTCTCGCTCAAATTAGTTGGGAAATCGTCGCTTTCTCGGTCCGAATCGCTCTTGCTGCTGGTGGCTGTGAATATAAACAATGTAAGGAGCCCTACAACCAGTGACGTCACACGCACATCGTCTGCTACTTCCGGTACAGGCAAGGCTTTTTTTTTAGCGACCAAAACTTACGTACTTAATGGTTGATGTTCTCTACTAAATCCTTTCAGCAAAAATATGGCAATATCGCGAAATGATCAATTATGACACATAGAATGGACCTGCTATCCCCGTTTAAATAAGAAAATCTCATTTCAGTAGGCCTTTAGAACTATGTATGATGATGCTTGTTCAAGTTTTTCATTCAATCAACTAACTGGAATCATTGGGAAAAGATGGAAACAAATAATTAATTACGGAACTACTAAATTATTAGTTTTTAAACCTCTAATAAGAAATTCTAGTTGGCAAAAAGGAACTAAAATAAATATAAAATAATATAATGTTTATTTAATAAAGAAATCTTTGAAGGATGCTCATATAACACATATGGAAAATGGGAGGACATTTTTGACTGCTTTTTGACTGAAGAAATATTCAAATTAATCTACGAAACTACTATCGATTTGCAAAATTGTTAATTTCAAATTAAAATTATTTATAACTTTTCGAACACAAGAAAAATGTTAAAACTATGGAATGTGACAAGAGTCGGATGAATACCTATTTTGTTGTAAGGAGTCTGAATCCACCCTGCTTTTGTTTTGGTATTGTCATATTGTGTCTTCCTTTTGGGTGGAAGTTGGAAAAATGTGTTTAATTATTGGTTTGTTTATGAAACTTAATATGGTTTCTGTTATTTTAGGAGAGTTCATTGACAGTCATGACTAAGTCAATTTAATTATAGCATTCAGTGAAAGGTTTTTTTTAAGGCCAAAAACAGATATTCACTTTTTACCCTCATTAAAACATGTATTCAGTATTTTTTGACTTCAGAAAGTTATATGGTTGAAACCGATAATGATGCCAATATAGATTAAAAAAGATGGGAAGTTTGAAAATGTAATTTTGTTTACAGATATTTGCAATCTATTGTTGTGTTTCCTAATTTTGAGTGTACATAAATGAAGGCGTGTGTTGCTGAGCCCGACTTTGATTGATTGATTGAAACTTTTATTAGTAGATTGCACAGTTCAGTACATATTCCGTACAATTGACCACTAAATGGTAACACCCCAATAAGTTTTTCAACTTGTTTAAGTCGGGGTCCACGTTAATCAATTCAGGTAAACTGGACCTGGACATAATCTGGACTGGACCTGGTTTGAAGAACCCTTCAAACAATCTAATTTCATTCATAAGGTCCTTTTCAAAAAATATATATAAAATAAAATAAATACATTTAAAACATTTTCTTGAATAAGAAAGAAAGTACAACAATATAAAACAGTTATAGAGAAACTAGTAGTTAATGAAAATGAGTAACATTAACTGTTAAAGGTTAGCACTATTAGACAGAGTAATGAAATACATGTTATACAATCTTTGGAAGAAATTGTAAGTATAATATATTATCTTCAGAATATGTTCATAGTGAAGCACTACAAGGACAGAAATATTTCATCCTGCTTGAATGTAAGACTTGTATTCAACTCCTGGGTAAACACTGCCCCCTGGTGGACTCTTTAACTACATACCTTGTCTCCTTTGCGTCCACTCAGACCTTGAGCACCTGGAACGCCCATGGGTCCTCTCTCTCCTTTGCGTCCACTCAGACCTTGAGCACCTGGAACGCCCATGGGTCCTCTCTCTCCTTTGCGTCCACTCAGACCTTGAGCACCTGGAACGCCCATGGGTCCTCTCTCTCATTTGCTCTCCTGTCATATATGAGAACAATGAATAAGTATTGTACTTACAATGTGCTGTGCTGAGCAGACATGTGTTGAGTTGGCTCCAGCAGCAAACTTTCCGTATTCACTTTTAGACCTTGTCATTGAAGCAATTTGAAGTACAGCGAGGTATTGCATGCATGACATACATGTAGATGTTTTTAAAAATGTATTTTGTAATTTGTGATTGCTGCTGTTCACATTCACGTCCACACAGAAGTAATACAAATAACGCTTTTCTAGACAAAAGCAGCACCGTTGTATAGCACACTCGATGTAGATACTTTTTTAAATGTATTTTGTAATTTATGATTGGCCTCACGCGGGCCGGACAGGGACGCACATAGAGCCGCAGAATGCCCGGGTCTGTGTTACAGTGAATTAATATGCATTTTAATGTATAATCACCTCATGATAGTATTACACAATTCCCTAAGCCAGTGACTATCTAACTGTGGTAATACAGAGAATGACATAAATATGCAAACAGTTTTACTGTTCAAACTGTGGCCAAAAATATTCAATGAATACTTATGGCCACTACACAACTGGTCATTATGGTGGTACTTGGAGAGCAACGTTTTTTTTTCTTGAAGTGGTACTTGGAGAACAACCTTTACATATTTGCTTTTGAAGTCATAAGTCAGGGGAACAAGCATTTAAACAAAAACATTTCTGGAATATAAATGTTAACACAGGGGTGTCTAATTTTCACCAAAAAGTCAAAGTATGTTGGTACCATATTAAGATATTTTTATATATCTTAAAAATAATACTCAAAACTGACATTAAAGAAAAAACTTGGGCCATGTCCACACGATTACAGAGTGTTTCAAAAACACATATTTGGGGTGAAAACAGTCTTTATTCACACAAGTGTAGTTTCAAAAGTGTCTGTCTACACACAAACACATACACCTGCTGTCATGCACATTTTGTCCAATCAAAATCCTGACAAATGGTGGCATTACACCTCTTATTATTTTTATTTTTATATACTACACGTAAAATGACTTGTCCATTATCTTTAAACCCAGCCTGCACGTACACAGAGCCCTGGGAACACTATTAAAGAGGGAATAATAGAATTATAACATGTTCAGCAAAATGGTGATGAATTACATGTGCAGTGAAGTCGACATTATTTCTAAAATCAGCACGCACTAAGGAAACCATTTTGCATGTTTGAGGGAATTATAAAGCATTTAATCATGGATATAATGATATGGTACATGGATGATGAAGTGTATATTGTCTTTCACATCAGTACAAATTACAAGGATGACGTTACATTGTTTTTTTTGTTTCTGCTTGGTCGCTCTTTTTGTGTGTGCGCGGTCGCGCCCGGCTCAATCTACAATACTGGAAGCAAGACACGTAAGTTCACTTCATGACTTGTCGTTAAACAAGGACTAAAAACATAAGATAATGTTGCACCTTTCTTATGACACAGAGCAAAAAGTCTTGCTTGTCAAAGTTGTGCCATCAGGTGGAGGTTCCACAGCCATCACATCCAAAACAGCTGACTGTCATTTGCGCTGACGGGAGTGTCACCAAGCCCATTTTAATGAATCTTTTTTTAATTCATGTTGAGTGAAAATAGCGCATCCAAACATAGAATAAATCATCTTATGGTGCGTTTAAAGGCAGCAAGGCAGTGTTGTTGAGCTTGGAAATGACACAAGCGTGACGTCATCTCAAGTCTCCGGTTGTGCCGTGTACACGCATACGCTCAGCGGAGACTTTTGGAACTCTACACTTTGACCAGCGTTTGCAAAAGTCTGCATTTTTAAAGACACGAGAGGCCTAAACACAGAGATATGTATGCGTTTATTAGGTTTCTCTGTTCGTGTGGACATGGCCTTAGTGTCAGCTTTGTGTTATAGACTACAAAGTGTAGCAAAGTATTACAGTAAAAAATAGAACATAGGTGGTTCCACAGCTGGGCGATATATCGATATACGCGAAATATTGCGGGTTTGTCTCTGTGCGATATAGAAAATGACTATATCGTAATATTGGAGTAGACGTTCTCACGCAGTTGTTTTTAGCTGCGGGCATTACACTACAGGCTCTCCTCGCTCTTTCCTGTGTCTCCTTCTCACAGACAAGCAGGCGCACATTCTTACATACGTCACATACTGTCACCTCTTACTTCACATACATATACGCCCTCGCCCAGCAGAGAGGTAGCGGCGTGGCTAACGTTAGCTGTGATGCTAGCGGGTTGTTGCAAGAGAACGAAGGTGCGAATCTCGTAACAAATGAATGAATTAATTCCCAAGAAAAACAGCACGGGGTCCATCGTCTGGCGGTGGTTCGGCTTCGATCGGAAATATGTCGAATAGACAACTTTAATTTGTTATGTGTGGAGCACAAGCGTTGCTACCAAAAGTAGCATTACTGCTAATATGTAGCATCATTTGAAAAGTTTAATAAATACAGTTTTGGTCAATTGACTTAGTTGTGATTTCCTTCTCTGCATGAAAGTTTTAAAAGTAGCATATATTAGTGCAGTATGGAGAATAATCACCATACTGCTGTGATTATATGTATCCAGTGTTTATTCAAGGCTAAGGCAAAATACCGAGAAATATATCGTATATCGCGATATGGCCTAAAAATATTGCAGTATTACAAAAAGGCAATATCGCCCAGCCCTAGGTGGTTCAACGTAGCACATTTTTCTGCCTATATTTTTCACATTTACTAATAGGGTGTCCAGAGCAGCAACGGTGGGCAAAATGAACTTTCACAAAATATTCATTATGAACAGTCCTGCAATGCGTTCACTTGTGGAAATGTCTAAACATAAAAGCTAAATGTCCTCCAATAATAAGCGCACAAGTATTGCTGGGTAATATGGCCCAAAACGGATAGCATTTATGCATTTATAATCTGAATGGCGATATATGTTATACGGTATTTCCTTGAATTGCTGCCGGTGTGCTAATTAATTTAAAACCTCCTCTCACACCTGCGCTTACCAAAGGCATGCGGTAAAAGTAAGCATGCGCACATTATTTTAAAACCTCTTCTCACTCCGACACTTACCAAAGGTATGCAGTAAAAATCTGAGTGTGATGTAAGCTTGGATCTTAAATCCTACTGAATAGTAGGGGTGTAATGGTACGTGTATTTGTATTAAACCGTTTCGGTACGGGGGTTCCGGTTCGGCAAACGGGCGTACAGAACGAGTTTGGAAGCAGAAGTCTTCACAAGCTGCTATGCTTTCTGCCTCTGTCTCAGCAGTGAGCACCCAGCATTGTCCTGCCCACACAACCATCTGATTGGTTACATACAAAGCCAATCAGCAGTGCGTATTCAGAGCGATGTAATAGCCAATCAGCAGTGTGTATTAAGAGCGATGTAATCAATGCTTTAGCGTCGAGCAGAGATATTCGTTTAGCAGGGGAGCAGCGGACTCTACCCAAATTATACTTAACACTTCCCAGTCACAACTATTACAAACATCACTATGAGCCCGTTGACCTTCTAGAAACTTAAACTGCAGCTCAGGTAGCTCACAGTATAGGTTTGAGGTGAAGGCTAATTAGCTTTTAGCGTAACATTAGCTCATTTTGCTGTGTGTGTGTGTGTGTGCGTGTTAGGGGCAGCAAAGCCCTGTCTGTCTGTTATTTCATTGAACTCCATCGTGTTTAGGGATAAATAGTCTCTCCCATTGCTATTGTACTATTTTTCAGCAATAGTTACATTAATCATTAGTAATGTAGCAGCCTAGTTTTGAATAGCAGGGTCCCTGCTATCGCATGTTGATAAAAATACAACATGTACATAATAAAAGTCAACTACAGGCTTCCCAAATACTGTAATAAATTAAGCATGATGAGTTCACATTTTGCACTTTTTATATGTAGAAGAAAGGTTTTTTCATTTTATTTAATCACAGCAACAACTTGAGACAGTTTAATGTGGATTAACGTGGGCAGAATTATTATAGTTTTCCTCATGTTAGAAGGATAAAGCCATTGTTTACAAATTTGGTAAATAACCAAAAAAGGTATATTTTGTTGTTTTCTTACTGTACCGAAAATGAACCGAACCGTGACCTCTAAACCGAGGTACGTACCAAACCGTAATTTTTGTGTACTGTTGCACCCCTACTGAATAGCTCTTAGTCTTCTTCCCTTTATGCGATTTCAAATTACCGGTATTAAAATCAGCCTCCTCCATTTTGAAAATGATGACAGGGGAAGTGTCACTCGTGACGTCACAAGTTTGACCAGGCGGTAATACTAAGCATGCGCTAATTTTTTGGGGGAGCGAGTTTGACCCGGCAGTAATTCAAGGCAGGCGCATACTATATGCCCTGCGGCAATTCAAGGAAATACGGTATGCTGGTACCTGAAACAACAGGTGTAAAGTGCTCGAGGCCGCTGACCTACTTATCTCCATTGCAGCGGTGGTTTGCGTTGTGCATCGTTGCTTCCTGTGCGTGGGGTTATTTTCGGAGCAACTGAAAGGCAGAGACGTGGAAATTCACAACTCTAAGCTGAAGAAGTAGAATAAATCAACACGCAAAATGTTTACATCTCAAGATCGTATCAAATTATACCCAAAGCTAAGTTTTAATTTCTTTACTTATAATTTAAGACTATTGTATACATTTTTTCTGTATAATCCTGAAATATGAAGTCAGTCTACGCATCCTATCATGATTTATAAGCTTCCATAAAATATTTTTGTAAGGCTGCCGGCGCCGCCTGGGACAAACAAAACCATTGTAACATTTCACCCGGAAAAAAGTCCTCTGCTATGGTCCGATAGTGGTATACAAGTGCTAAATTATTCACTGTCAAACCCTGTTTGAAAATTCAAAAATATATGGAAGTTACAGCTATTGTTTATTGTAACGTCAGTACTTGGTTCATTAAATAATAAAATATATAATCTATCAAGTTTTAAAATATTGAATGAAGTGATTTTCTTTAAGTTACTGACTTTTTATTCATGCATTTATCATGTTTTGTAGTTCACCTTCCAAAAAGTAGCTCACTTATTTTCTTAGTCTTAAAAAGCGACAAGTTTTGAGCTTCAAAAATGCCTAGCTCTTTTGATATCATATTG
>NC_084625.1:137509-152509 GCF_033978795.1 Nerophis ophidion
TCTGATACCACCATAACATTTAACAACCAAACATTTAATACCACCATAACATGACAACCAAAACAGCACAACCAAACATCTAATACCACCATAACATTTGACAACCAAACATCTAATACCACCATAACATTTGACAACCAAACATCTAATACCACCATAACATTTGACAACCAAACATCTAATACCACCATAACATTTGACAACCAAACATCTAATACCACCATAACATTTGACAACCATACAATTCCACACCCACTTAACACCACTGTAACTTTTGACAAACAATTCCACACCCATTTAATAACACCACCATAACAGTTTGACAACCAAACAATTACACAAAGCTACTCGATAAAGAATCTGGATATTATCTTCAACACAACTCTTTCGTTTCAGTCACATTAGGAGTGTAAAACAGCCTTCTTTCACCTCCGTAATCTCGCTGAAATATGTCCCTATTTTGTCCACTAGAGACGCTGAGATCATTATTCATGCGTTATTTACATCTCTCTACATTACTGTTATCTATTTTTTTCAGGCCTCCTTTTGTCTAGCATTAAAATATTAGTTGGTACAAAATGCAGCTGCTATACTTTTAACAAGAAAGTTTGATCATATTACACCTATACTATAGTGTTGTTGCGGTGCATGGTGTAAGAATGATAACGTGGATGAACAAATGAATGACAAAATAAGTAAGATTGTGTGACAGAACAGCGGGAAAAGAAGACTGCAGAGAGACGATGATGTTAGCTGCCAGCGTGTTTATTGACAACTCAGTATGTGAGTGCAGTGTGTGATTACCTTAAAGAGATGGAGTGAGACTATGTGTAAGTATTATCTGAGCGTGGTCACCAGAGGGTGTTGAGTGTGCGTGTTGAGATAGAGGTGGAAGTCCAAAAGAAGAAAAAGGCTTGGACGTCAGAGGGCAGGAGCGAGGTCTTGGTCCAGGGAGGCAAGAGGGAATCCAAAGTGGGTCCAGGTAGACGACGAGGAAGCTGGAGGACGACACAACACGAAAGACCGTCAACTCGACAGGAAGGGAACACAGGGAGCAAGAAGGCTGGAGATGTGTTGGCTTACTGTACTGGTAGGAGAAACTACGTTCTGGCACCGGATCTTAAGACGCGCTGGCTTATGAAGGCTGGTTGCTCATCACCGGCAGGTGTGTTGATTGCAGATCTCTTGCAGAGGCACACCCGCAGCGGAGAGGGAACACCTGTTGATGTGCTCCGCCATGCACTCAGTCCGCACAGCAGGAGGAGAAGCAGGAACGTGACCCATAACACATTGTGTAAGACTTGTGTACTGTTGTAGCGCTGCAGGGTGTAAGAATGAGAAATGAGTCACATGAATGAATACATGGATAACATTAGGTAAGAGTTTTGCATTGCATAGCGGAATAAACCAATTTTGACCTTATCGATATCAAAAACTGAGGAAACAAACACCATGAGGACACAAATTAAATACATATTGACTTTGTATTGTAGATAACCAGACCCCAAAATTGACCTTGTAGATATCAAAAACCATGACACAAATTAAATACATATTTACCATGTATTGTCAATGACAAGACCCCTAAAATTGACCTTGTAGATATCAAAAACCATGGTGACACAAATTAAATACATATTTACCATGTATTGTCGATGACAAGACCCCTAAAATTGACCTTGTGGATATCAAAAACCATGATGACACAAATTAAATACATATTTACCACGTATTGTCAATGACAAGACCCCTAAAATTGACCTTGTAGATATCAAAAACCATGACAAATTAAATACATATTTACCATGTATTGCCGATAAGACCCCTAAAATTGACCTTGTAGATATCAAAAACCATGACAAATTAAATACATATTTACCATGTATTGTCGATAAGACCCCTAAAATTGACCTTGTAGATATCAAAAACCATGATGACACAAATACATATTTACCATGTATTTTCGATGACAAGACCCCTAAAATTGACCTTGTAGATATAAAAAACCATGGTGACACAAATTAAATACATATTTACCATGTATTGTCGATGACAAGACCCCTAAAATTGACCTTGTAGATAAAAACCATGACACAAATTAAATACATATTTACCATGTATTGTCAATGACAAGACCCCTAAAATTGACCTTTTGGTATCAAAAACCATGAGGACACAAATACATTTTTACCAGGTATTGTCGATGACGAAACCCTTAAAATTGACCTTGTAGATATCAAAAACCATGACACAAATTAAATACATATTTACCATGCATTGTTGATGACAAGACCCTTAAAATTGACCTTGTAGATATCAAAAACCATGATGGCACAAATTAAATACATATTTACCATGTATTGTCAATGACAAGACCCTTAAAATTGACCTTGTAGGTATCAAAAACCATGACACAAATTAAATACATATTTACCATGTATTGTCGATGACGAGACCCATAAAATTGACCTTGTAGATATCAAAAATCATAATGACACACAATACATATTTACCATGTATTGTCGATGACGAGACTCCTAAAATTGACCTTGTAGATAACAAAAACCATGACACAAAATACATACTGACCTTGTATTGTAGATAACAAAAAACATTAACAAAAACAATGAAGACACAAATTACATACTAACCTGTATTGTACATAACCAAACCCCCCAAAATTTCCCCTGTAGTTATTAAAAACCAGGACACAAATATACATATTTACCTTGTATTGTAGAAGACCAGAGTCCTTAAAATTGACCTTGTAGATAACAAAAACCATGACAAAAAGGAAATACATATTGACCTTGTATTGTAGATGATCAAACCCCCAAAATTAAATTGACCTTGAAGATTAAAAACAAATTAAAATACATATTGACCTTGTATTGTAGATGACCAGACCCGCAAAAGTGACCTTTAAGATAAAAAAAGGACACTATTTAAATACAAATCGAACATTGATTGTAGATGATCAGACCCCCAAAATTGACCTTGTAGTTAATAGAAACCATGACGACACAAAATACATAAACGTAGATATCAAAAACATGAGGAAACAAAAACAAATTAAATACATACTGACCTTTTATTGTATATGACCAAAACCCCCCAAATTGACCTTGTAGACAAAATCAATGGACACTAATACAAATTTACCTTGTATTGTAGACGACCTGACTTCTTAAAATTGACCTAATAACAAAAACCATGACAAATAAAATACATATTAACCTTGTATTGGAGATATCAAAAACCATGAGGAAACAAAAAAAAAAGGCCCAAAATACATACCGACCTTGTAACAAAAACCATGAGGACAAATAAAATACAAATTTTTACCTTGTATTGTAGATGGCCTGACTTTTTAAACTTGATCTAATAGATAAAAACCATGACAAATGAAATAGATATTAACCTTGGATTGTAGATATCAAAAACCATGAGGAAACAAAAAAAAAGGCCAAAAATACATACCAACTTTGTGGTAACAAAAAATACAAATTTACCTTGTATTGTAGATGATCAGACTCTTTAAAATTGACCTTGTAGATAACAAAAAACATGACAAATTACATATTGACCTTGTATTGCAGATGACCAAACCCCACAAAATTGACCTTGAAGTTAAAAACCATGACAAAAAAAACAAAACATATTGACCTTGTATTATAGATGACCAGACACCCCCCAAAATTGACGTTAATAGAAACCATGACACATAAAATATACATTGACCTTGTATTGTAGATATCAAAAACCATGAGGAAACAAAAACAATGACACAATATACAGACTGACCGTGTAGTTAAAATACAAATTTACCTTGTATTGTTGATGATGAGACTCCTTAAAATTGATCTTGTAGATAACAAAAACCTTGACAAATGAAATACATATTGACCTTGTATTGTAGATATCACAAACCATGAGGAAACAAAAACAGTGACACAGGTTAAATACATACTGACCCTGTATTGTAGATTACTAGACCCCACAAATTCACTTTGAAGATAAAAACCATTACAAAAAAAATACATTTACCTTGTATTGTAGATATCAAAAACCATGAGGAAACAAAAACAATGACACAAAACCCCCCACAAATTGACCTTGTAGTTAAAAACTTTGGTCATCTACACTACGAGGTAAATATGTATTTTATTCGTCAAAGTTTTTGTTGACTACAAGGTTAATTTGTGGGGGGTTTTGAGTCATTGTTTTTGATATCTACAATACAAGGTCAATATGTATTTTATTTGTGTCCTCATGGTTTTTGTTAACTACAAGGTCAATTTTGGGGGGGAAGGGGAGTCTGGTCATCTACAATACAAGGTAAATATGTATTTTATTCGTCAGACTCCCCTTCCCCCCCAAAATTGACCTTGTAGTTGACAAAAACCATGAGGACATAAAATACATATCGACCTTGTATTGTAGATATCAAAAACCATGAGGAAACAAAAAGTGACACAAGTTAAATACATACTGACCTTGTAGTTAAAAACCATGACAAATAAAATACAAATTTACCTTGTATTGTAGATGAACAGACTCCTTAAAATTGACCTTGTAGATAAAAACCATGACAAATGAAATACATATTGACCTTGTATTGTAGATATCACAAACCATGAGGAAACACAGTGACACAGGTTAAATACATACTGACCTTGTAGTTAAAAACCATGACACAGGTTAAATACATACTGACCCTGTATTGTAGATGACTAGACCCCACAAAATTGACTTCTAAGATAAAAACCATTACAAAAAATACATTTACCTTGTATTGTAAATATCAAAAACCACGAGGAAACAAAAACAGTGACACAAGTTAATTACATACTGACCTTGTAGTTAAAAACCATGACAAAATACAAATTTACCTTGCACTGTAGATGAACAGACTCCTTAAAATTGACCTTGTAGATAACAAAAAACATGACAAATGAAATACATTTTGACGTTGTATTGTAGATGACTAGACCCCCAAAATTGACCTTGAAGATAAAAAAAAAGGATTAAAAAAAAAGAAAATATACATAGACTTTGTATTGTAGACCAGACTCCACAAAATTGACCTTGAAGAAACAAAAAAAGTTTAGTTATTTTCAATTATTGCACCCACACAAGGAACCATTACATCAGCCTGGGGTGCAGCCTGAGTGGAGAAACAAAAAAAAAAACAGGGACACAAAAGGAATTTAGAACAAACATTTAAGACACATGAACACAAATCAAGTCATTTGCGGCAAAGAGGTGAGTTTTGAGCAGTGCTCTAAAAGTGTCCAGAGTGGTGGCGGACTTGACTTTCAGGGGGAGCTTATTCCATAGGCCAGGTACCATCATTGAAAATGCACAGTCTCTCTTTGTCACTAGGTTTGACTGTGGGACCTTCAAGGTCATCTGGTTGTCAGATCTGAGGCAACGACCAAGCCTGGAGCTGATAGGTTGGTCCAGGAGATGTTTGATGTAAGCTGGGGTAAGACCACGGAGCGCTTTGAAGACATACGTAAGGATCTTAAATTTAACTCTGTGCTTCACCAGGATCCAGTGAAGGGAGGAGAGGATGGGAGAAATGTGTTCCCTCATTTTTGTGCCTGTCACCAGCATTTTGTACCAACTGCATGCTATATATGGTCTTGTCAGTGACCCCAACATAGAGGGCATTCCATTAGTCCAGTCTGCAGAAGATGAGCATGAACACGACCCTCTAAGTCACTGGGGGAGAGGACATACTTGATCTTGGCTATTGTGCACAGTTGGGGGGTTGGAGTTCCCGAACAGAAGAATTTCACTCTGTCATTGATCAGCAGGAAATTTTGACATCCACTCTTTTATGTCCTGCAAGCAGTCCTTCAAATGGTCCAGTCCAGAGGGATCGTCTGTCTTGAGTGGAAGATAGATTTAGTATCATCAGTGTAGAAATGAAAGGAAATTTTAAGGCGATGAATGACTTGGCTGAGGGAGAGCATGTAGATGGAGAACAGGATGGAACCCAGTATTGAGCCCTAGGGACCCCACAGGTGAGGTTGGCACAGCGGGAGGAATGTTTGGCTCTGTTCACAGAGAAGGTTCCGTTGTTGATGGAGGACGTAAACCAGCACAGGGCTATGTTAGTGATGTCGACCTCTTATTTCCCCAGATACACAATACATCCAACATTGGCCGGCCACACACACACACACACACGCAGCAACTATCACCCCCCCCGGGTGAAGGTAATGTAACTATTGTAAACAAGACTTTCAAACCAAGGATGGCACAACATTTATTTAAACCCCAAAATGTCAAAAGGTGAACAACAACAAGAAAGCCAGCACCAACATCTCTGCAGATGTTTGGTGATGCATGGAGGGCTAAGAACCTTTTGTAAATACATCTTACATAAAGCATCACAAGTGCAAAAATATTCATAGCGTACTTTTCAGCTTGGAGATCACAACTTTGAAATGTCCCAACACCCAGCTTTTGACAACCAAAGTAGGGCCAAATCAGTGAGGGCAGGTGTGTTCACCTGTAGCAAACACTCAGCCCCACCTTCATTCATCCATCCATCCATCCATTTCCTACCACTTATTTCCTTTGGGGTCACGGATACCTATCTCAGCTACAATCAGGCCGGAAGGCGGTGTACACCCTGGACAAGTCACCACCTCATCACAGGACCAACTTAACATCACAAAATTAAAATGCTAAGCCCACCCTTCTTTCTTTCTTTCTCTAACCCTACTTTGGTCATGTGCATTATGTTTTCATAACATGGTCACTACTGCCTACTTTGTCTTGTTATATTCTTATTTTACTGTTATATACAGTATATATATATTTTTTTCCCCCCCCATTGTTGCTTTTTATTTTTTATTCTTATTTTAATATTTCTCTATTGTGTTTCCATTTAAACCCCCATTATTTACTTTTATTTAAATTGATCTCAACTCTGTACACTGCTGCTGGAATTTTAATTTTCCTGAAGGAATCAATAAAGTACTATCTATCTATGTTGACATTCACAAGATGCCTTCATGAAATTTATCTTTATCTCAGGACAAAAATAAACACTCCAAAACATATACATATGGAGCCTATGTATTGTTAATACTCATTGACATGCTCCACACATATGTATTATAAATGCTCATTGACATGCTCCACACATATGTATTATAAATGCTCATTGACATGCACCACACGTATGTATTATAAATGCTCATTGACATGCTCCACATGTATGCATGTATGTATTGTTAATGCTCATTGACAGACTCCACATGCATGTATGTGTTGTTAATGCTTATTGACATGCTTGACATGACATACAAACATGTCAAGCCTGTCAATGAGCATCAACAATACATGTCAAGCATGTAAATGAGCATAAACAATACACACATTCATACATGCCGGGGCCTGTAAATGACCATAAACAATACATACATGCCGCGCCTGTAAATGAACATGAGTAAGACATACATGCCGCGCCTGTAAATGAACATGAGTAAGACATACATGCCGCGCCTGTATACGAGCATAAACAATACATACATGCCGCGCCTGTAAATGAACATGAATAATACATACATGCCGCGCTTGTATACGAGCATAAACAATACATACATGCCGGGCCTGTATACGAGCATAAATACATACATGTCAGGCCTGTAAAAGAGCATAAAACGCAACATACATAAACATTGGCGTCGCACACGACCAACGCCAAACCAATTAGTCCGCCCTGAGATGGGTAGGTTTTGAGTTCAAACCCCGCCTGAGTCATACCAAAGACTATAAAAATGGGAGCCATTACTCCCCTGCTTGGCACTCAGAATCAAGGCTTGTAATTGGGGGTTTAATCACCCAAATGTATTCCCGAGCTCAGCCACCACTGCTGCTCACTGCTCCCCTCACCTCCCAGGAAGTGATCCAGGGTGAGGAGTCAAATGCAGATAATTTTGCCACACCTAGTGTGTGACAATTATTGGTACTTGAACATTGGCCTCAGACTACCAACGCCAAACCAACATTAGCCTCGTCGACGACCGTCAGGAACAAGAGTGAAGCGTCTTGCTCAGGACACAACGTACATGACGAGGTCAATAGAAGGTGGGAATTGAACCAGGAATTAAAACTAGGGGAGACAGGACCTTCTCTGTGGTCGGCCCTAAGCTGTGGAACACTGTGCCCCTCCATACTCAAACTGCTCCCGATGTGGAGTGTTTTAAGTCTCGTCTTAAGACCCATTTTTATTCTTTGGCTTTTAACACTACGTGAGTTGTGTGGTCAAAAAATATAATCCTTTAAGTTTACAATTCAGAAAGTTTTATGAAGCATAATTGTAAGCACACTACCACAAAACACAAATTGCTAGTCTCCGATGTTATGAACATTTTTTACAGTTGCATTGTATTGAAAATGAGGACATAGCAAAACATTTATTCCTTTAGTGGGAAAATATATACATAGAATAGAATGTACTTTATTTGTACTTTTATTTCCCCCAAGGATCAATAAAGTACATTCTATTCTATGTATATATTTATTATTATTCATTTTTATTTTTATTTAGTCATTGGTGGAGCTTAAGATAGTATTTGAATGTTTTTAATATTGTTGTGCCGCATTTTGGAAACATTTTGTTTAAACGTGCTATATACGGTAAATAAAGTGGATTGGAGGAATCCACAGGTTGCTGACACGGTCACTCTACCAACCACACAGTCCACAAAATAAACCAAAAAAACATTGACTTTGTATAGGACATATACTAATAAATAGGGCTGCGAATCTTTGGGTGTCCCACGATTCGATATCGATTCTTAGGGTCGCAATTCGATTATAATTCGATTCTCAAATCACAACAATATTTTTCCAATTGAAAAGGATTGTATATTCATTCAATACATAGATTTCAGCAGGATCTACCCCAGTCTGCTGACATGCTAGCAGAGTAGTAGATTTTTAAAAAAAGCTTTTATAATTGTAAAGGACAATGTTTTATCAACTGATTGCAATAATGTAAATTTGTTTGAACTGTTAAACGTACCAAAAATATGACTTATTTTATCTTTGTGAAAACATTGGACACAGTGTGTTGTCCAGCTTATGAGATGCCATGCAAGTGTAAGCCACTGTGACACTATTGTTCTTTTTTATTATTTTTATAAATGTCTAATGATAATGTCAATGAGGGATTTTTAATCACTGCTATGCTGAAATCATAACTAATATTGATACTGTTAATCATTTTTGTTTCACTACTTTTGGTTTGTTCTGTGTGGTGTTTGTGTCTCCTCTCAATTGTTCTGTTTATTGCAGTTCTGAGTGTTGCTGGCTCAGCTTTGGAATTGGATTGCATTGTTATGGTATTGCTGTGTAGTGGTTTGTTGGGTTGATTAATTTAAAAAATATATATTTTTCTTTTTTTAGTAGATTTTTCTTAAAATGAGAATTGATTCTGAATTGCACAATATGAAAATCGTGATTCTAATTCGAATTGATTTTTTTTCCACACCCCTACTAATAAATATCGAAATCTATAAAGCCCACACACACACACACACCAAAAAGCAGCAACTATCACACCCCGCCTTGGGTGAAGGTCATGTAAGCATTGTAAACTGGACTTTCAAACCAAGGACGGCAAAACATGCAGTTTAAAACTTTAACATTTATTTAAACCCCAAAATGTCAAAGGTGAACAACAACAACAATAACAAGAAGAAGAAAGCCAGCACCAACATCTCTGCAGATGTTTGGTGATGCATGGAGAGCTGACAACTTTATGTAAATACACCTTAAAGCATCACAAGTGTAAAAGTATTCACAGCGTACTTTTGAGCTTGGAGATCCCAACTATGAAATGTCCTTCTAAACACCCAGCTTTTGACAACCATAGTTGGACCAAATCAGTGAGGGCAGGTGTGTTCACCTGTAGCAAACACTAATCAGTGAGGGCAGGTGTGTTCACCTGTAGCAAACACTCAGCCACACCTTGACTCTCTTAGCCAGCAGTTGAGAGCCATGGTGACTGACAGCTTGTCAGCAACTAAATGTGTCTTGTTTCTACATGTTGTGTTCCTAACATGTGCATGTTTGTCACTGACTAATAAATGTGTGTTTCTACATGTTGTGTTCCTAACGTGCATGTTTGTCACTAAATGTGTGTTTCTACATGTTGTGTTCCTAACATGTGCATGTTTGTCACTAAATGTGTGTTTCTACATGTTGTGTTCCTAACACATGTGCATGTTTGTCACTAAATGTGTGTTTCTACATGTTGTGTTCCTAACATGTGCATGTTTGTCACTAAATGTGTGTTTCTACATGTTGTGTTCCTAACACATGTGCATGTTTGTCACTAAATGTGTGTTTCTACATGTTGTGTTCCTAACACATGTGCATGTTTGTCACTAAATGTGTGTTTCTACATGTTGTGTTCCTAACACATGTGCACGTGCAATGCGAATCAAACAATTTTCAAGCAGCAATAAAGCACACAGTAGAAGCATCAAGACAAACAATAGAACGCCAGTGTAAAAGAGCAAACTGTCACAGCAACACAAACACAACTTTAAAGCAGCAATAAAGCACACGGCAGAAGCATCAAGACAAACAATAGAACGCCAGTGTAAAAGAGCAAAGTATTACTCACTGCGAATAAAACCCGTCCGATCCACATCCGTCAAAAAAGAATAATGATGAAGCAGTGAAGGAGGGACTCAGGTGGAACTAAATACAACTAATTAAACGAGGAACAGGTGTGCAGACACGGAGCAGAGAGTAAAGGTGCCACAAAAGACAGAGAGCAAACAGGAAACAGTGAGAAAATAAGAGCAGCAGGACAGGAAGTGATTTCAAAGACAGGAAAAGCAAACATGAGCAAAGTGTCAGTAGCACTTCTGACACATCTATATATATATTAGACCAGGGTCTCAGACACGTGAGATCTTATTTTGCGGCTCCCACGCTAATATGAAAGTTGAATGTTAGTGAGAGTTTGATATGAATGGTGCTTGACAGCGTTGTGGGCGGAGCTGAAGGAATCCACCAATCACGGTGTGCTATATGGCTCTCCAACAGTGACGTCACTTGTGTGACGCAGGCAGAGACAGGTTTGAAATAAAGTTAAAAACGATGATGCTGTGTTCCAAATTTAAGTTATTTAATGAATCTGAATGAGCCTATGGCTTTGTACTTTGTTTATTATGTATTCATTTCTTTGTATTCTATTTTTGTTATTTTGAATTTACAACGCCCTGGCGCTGTTTGGACTGTTTTTATAATGTTTTGTAATGTTTTATATTGTTGTTGGACTTACTGTTTGTAATTGTGGAAATTTATAAATAAACATAAAAAAAAAAGGTTTGAAATAAAGTTGAAAACGATGACACTGTGTTCCAAATTTAAGTTATTTAATGAATCTGAATTAGCCTATGGCTTAATTAATTTGCACTTGGTTATTATATATATATATTTTTTTGTATTCTAATTTTGTTACTTTGAATTTACAATCTCCTGGCGCTGTTTGGACTGTTTTTATAATTTTTTGTAATGTTTTATACTGTTTTTGAACCATTTGGATTATTGTTTCTCATCTGTTTGTTATTGTTGAAATTTGTAAATAAACATTTAAAAAAAAAGTTTGAAATAAAGTGGTCCTCGTGTGAAACTAGAGCCTGCGTCTTTGTTATTGTAAGCGAGAGTTTATATATGTCGCCTATATTGTATAAAAGTACAAAATAAGAAAGAGGGAGGCTGCAGTTTTACACTTTATTTAGGACCACTTTATTTACTTTCTTTCAAAAACCTCCGCTCCACTCAACCTGTCACCACTTCCGCTCCTCGGGCCTTCAAAATAAGACTCCAAGGCATATACTGTAGAAGAGCTTCTAACAGGAACTTAACATCACAAAGAGGCAAGCCCATAACAATAGGTTACATACCTCCCCTCCTACAAAAAGAAACGTCCTCGTTTCAACACAAATAACAGGATAAGTGCAAAAACAACACAGGCAGTTAAAACAAAAACATATTAACCTGTCCCCCCCAAAATACAGAGCCTCACAACACACAAAACAACAACAAAAAAATGTAACCGATGGTTTATATATGTCGCCTATACTGTATAAAACCACAAAATAATGCAACCTATTTTATGGGCTTGTGATGTTAAGTTCCTGTTATAAGCTGTTATACAGTATTTGCCTCGCGCTCTTATTTTGAAGTCACTGAGAGCGGAAGTGGTGAGAGGTTGAGTGGAGCGGAGGTTTTTGAAAGAAAGTAAATAAAGTGGTCCTCGTGTAAAACTGGAACCTCCCTCGGTGTTTGTTATTTTGTACTTTTATACAGTATAGGAGACATATATAAACATCTCCGCTGCACTCACCGTGTCACCACTTCCGCTCTTAGGGCCTTCAAAGTAAGAGCTCAAGGCATATAATGTATAACAGCTTTGACCAGGAACTTCATTCATCCATCCATTTCCTACCGCTTATTCCCTTTGGGGTCGCGGGGGGCGCTGGTGCCTATCTCAGCTACAATCGGGCGGAAGGCGGGATACACCCTGGACAAGAGGCCATCTCATCACAGGGCCAACTTAACATCAGAAAATGAAAGAGGCTGCGCCCCCTTCCTTCTTTCTTCCTACTTTGGTCATGTTGACATTGATAAAGTGTCTTCATGAAGTTGATCTTCATCTCAGGACAAAAGTAAAGACTTCAAGTACTGCATCATCTCTTCTTTTACTAGTACTTGACAAAGTCACTTGGAAGTAGGAGTACATCAAAGTACAACACAAGTACCTTGCTGAAAATAACACTCATTATTAAATTGCACTACATTCACCTATTTGTTACCTAATGTTAACGTACAACATGTAAATTAAACATACATTTAGTAATAACATTCTCTTTTCATTTCATAATATCAACATTTATTTATTCACATTCAGATATTTAATGGTCACACATTCTGTTACTTATTACTTTTATTATTTATTCTCTGAAATGAAGCATTCATTCATGTATTATTCTCAACATGCATATATAAGTATTCCTTTGTTTTTATTGTACACAAACATGTATTTAATATTCATACACTGAACATGTATTTAACATTCATACACTAAACATATATTTAATATTCATACACTGAACATGTATTTAATAATACTATACTAGACATTATTAAATTTAATAATCCTATACCAGACATGGGCTTCACGGTGGGAGAGGGGTTAGTGCGTCTGCCTCACAATACAAAGGTTCTGAGTAGTCCTGGGTTCAATCCCAGGCACGGGATATTTCTGTGTGGAGTTTGCATGTTCTCCCCGTGAATGTGTGGGTTCCCTCCTGGTACTCCGGCTTCCTCCCACCTCCAAAGACATGCACCTGAGGATAGGCCCCTCCCACCTCCAAAGACATGCACCTGGGGATAGGCCCCTCCCACCTCCAAAGACATGCACCTGGGGATAAGCCCCTCCCACCTCCAAAGACATGCACCTGGGGATAGGCCCCTCCCACCTCCAAAGACATGCACCTGGGGATAGGCCCCTCCCACCTGCACCTGGGGATAGGTTGATTGGCAACACTAAATGGTCCCTAGTGTGTGAATGTTGTCCGTCTATCTGTGTTGGCCCTGCGATGAGATGGAGGCTTGTCCAGGGTGTACCCCACCTTCCGCCCGATTGTAGCTGAGATAGGCGCCAGCGCCCCCCACGACCCCAAAAGGGAATAAGCGGTAGAAAATGGATGGATGTACTAAACATATATTTAATTATATACTAATCTTATATTTAATATTCATACACTAAACATGTATTTAATATTCATACACTAAACATGTATTTAATATTTATACACTAAACATGTATTTAATATTCATACACTAAACATGTATTTAATATTTATACACTAAACATGTATTTAATATTAATACAAAAACATGTATTTAATTTTAATAAACTAAACATATATTTAATATTAATACATTAAACATGTATTTAATATTAATACACTAAACATGTATTTAATATTCATACACTAAACATGTAGTTATTATTTATACACTAAACATGTATTTAATATTTATACACTAAACATATATTTAGAATTCATACACTGCACATGTATTTAATCATATACTAAAACATATTTAATATTCATATACTAATCATATTTTTTAATATTCATACAGTAAACATGTATTTATTATTTTCTAAATAAGGCGCTCTCGGAAATAATGTTATTGTGTGCAGTTTTGGCAGAAGTCCACTGGAAGGCGCACATTCCCTCTTCATAAATCTGGTCATTCATACACTAAACAGGAATTTGATATTCATCCACCAAACATGTATTAAATAATTATACACTAAACATATATTTAATTTATACGCCAAACATGTATATAATATTTATACACCCAAAACGTATTTAATATTTATACACTAAACATGTATTAAATAATTATACACGAAACATATATTTGATTTATGTGCCAAACATGTATTTAATATTTATACACTAAACATGTATTTGATATTCATACACTAAACATAGTTTTTAATGTTTATACACTAAACATATTTTTACTATTTGTACACCAAACATATATTTAATAATAATACACTAAACGTTTATTTAATATTCATACTCTAAACATGTATTAAATAATAATACACTAAACATGTATTTAATATTCAAACAGTAAACATGTATTTAATATTAATACACTTAACATGTATTTAGTAATCATACACTAAACATGTATTTAAAATTCCTACACTAAACAAGTATTTATTTATACACTAAACATGTCTTTCATTTTAATACACTAAACATGTATTTGTTATTTATACACTAAACATGTATTCAATATTTATACACTAAACATGTATTTAACATTTATACACTGAACATGTATTTAATATTCATACACTAAACATGTATTTAATATTCATACACTAAACATGTATTTCATATTTATACACTAAACATG
>NC_084625.1:157509-195009 GCF_033978795.1 Nerophis ophidion
CTGAAATCTATGTATTGAATGAATACACAATCCTTTTCAATCGGAAAAATATCGTTTTTGAATCGAGAATCGCATTGAATCGAAAAAAATCGATTTATTATCAAATTGTGACCCCAAGAATCGATATTGAAGACTCGTCAGACCACAGAACACTTTTCCACCTTACATTAGTCCATCTTATTTGAGCTTGGGCCCAGCCAAGCCGGCGGCGTTTCAGGATATTGTTGATAAATGGGTTTTGCTTTGCATAGTAGAGTTTTAACTTGCACTTACAGATGTAGTGACCAACTGTAGTTACTGACAGTGGTTTTATGAAGTGTTCCTGAGCCCATGTGGTGATATCCTTTGCACACTGAAGTCGTTTTTTGGTGCATACCGCCTGAGGGAATCGAAAGTCCATAATATCATCACTTACATGCAGTGATTTTTCCAGATTCTCTGAACTTTTTGATGATTTTACGGACCGTAGATGGTAAAATCCCTAAAATCCTTGCAATAGCTCGTTGAGAATTGTTGTTCTAAAACTTTTTGACAATTTGCTTACAAAGTGGTGACCCTCACCCCGTCCTTGTTTGTGAATTACTTAGCATTCCATGGAAGCTGCCTTCATAGCCAATCATGGCACCCACCTGTTCCTAATTAGCCTGCACACCTGTGGGATGTTCCAAATAAGTGTTTGATGAGATTCCTCAACTTTATCATTATTTATTGCCACCTTTCCCAACTTCTTTGTAACGTGTTGCTGGCATCAAATTCTAAAGTTAATGATTATTTGCGAAAAAAAAAATGTTTATGAGTTTGAACATCAAATATGTTGTCTTTGTAGCATATTCAACTGAATATGGCTTGAAAAGGATTTGCAAATCATTGTATTCCGTTTATATTTACATCTAACACAATTTCCCAACTCATATGGAAATGGGTTTGTTTGTATGTATATATATATATATATATATATATATATATATATATATTTATTTATATATATATATATATATATATATATCAATCATCTTGTGGAAATATTCGTGGCATCTCCCTTCTCTCAGTGTCCGGCAAGGTACTTGCGAAAATTATGCTTTTTCGCCTTACATTTCCAACAGAAGGTATCCTCCAAGAGACACAGAAGCAGGGGTGTGTACTGGCCCCAGCAATCTTTAATCGTTTCCTGGCGGCAGCCACACTCCTGCTCTGCCAGTCCATCACAAAGGATAGTGGTGTCGCCATCGAGTTTCGCCTGGTTTGGAGCCCATTCAACATCCGGCACCTACAGGCAAAGACGAAGATGGCAGGCACCAACATCCAGAAGCTGCAATATGCAGACGGCTACGCACTCCTCGCCCACACTCCTGATGCCATGCAGCATGCACTAGACACCATGTCATCAGTCTACCGCTCACTAGGTCTGGTGATCAACACCCGGAAAACAGAGGTTCTCATCCAGGAGAGGACCCCATCCCTACACACTGTCTTTACCATCAGCGGCACACTCAAGCTCGTTGAGTAGTTTTGCTACCTCGGCAGTACTCTGACCCCAACATACCAGATCGATGATGACATCCAGGCTCAAATCAACTCAGCCTCCTCTGCCTTTGGAAGACTGCACTCTCGGGTGTTTGAAAACAACCACCTTCGAACTCAATGAAAGAGTCAGTCTACAGGGCGGTGTGTGTTTCAACTCTGCTGTATGGGTCAGAAGCCTGGACGATATACCGCAGACACATCCGCTGCCTTGATGCATTTAACATCAGATGTCTCCAACGCATTCTTGGCATCACATGGCAGGACCGAGTTCCTCATACGGACATCTTACAGCACACTGAGTCCATAAGCATAGAGGCTACCCTGGCACAGCGACAACTCCGGTGGGTTGGTCACACCATCCGCATGCCAGGACACAGATTGCCTCGTCAGTTGCTTTATGGTCAGCTCCTTTCAGCCAGCAGAAAGCCCGGAGGACAAAAGCTGCGGTACAAAGACCAACTGAAAGGGATATTGAAGAGCTGCAACATCAAACCCCAGCAACTTCAGACAGCTGCAGCTAATTGATAGCTCTGGCGTTCGCTGTTGAATGACGAGGTCATGTTCCTGGAGGAGTGTCGGAACCAATAACGGAGGGATCAGCGGAGGCGAAGACACCACCCTGCAATTCCAAAACCATCCCAGCCCCCTGATCCAGGCCTGACATGTCCCCATTGTGTCAGGACGTGTGGTTCCAGGATTGAACTTCATAGTCATATGGAGTGGCATCGTCGCCAGCAACGATAGCCACCCACCAGAGCAACAAAATGGAAGCTACGTCATCTTCGATACGATGGACCACCTAAGAGAAGAGAGGATGTATATATGCATGTACTGTATGTATTTATATATTTATATGTATATATATATATGTATATATATTAGGGCTGAGAGTCTTTGGGTGTCCCACGATTCGATTCAATATCGATTCTTGGAGTCACGATTCGATAATATATCCATTTTTTTTCGATTCAACGCGATTCTGTATTCATTTAATACAAAGGATTTTAGCAGGATGCACCACAGTCTGCTGACCTGCAAGCAAAGTAGTAGGTTTTAAAAAAAAAAAAGCTTTTATAATTGTAAAGGACAATGTTTTATCAACGTGAATGACTGCTCGCTGACTGCTTTTGTTGCAAAAAAGCTAAGTATCGTTCTGTGTGCTTTTAACTGTTTGGCAGATTTATTTACAACTTCTCAAACATATTTAATAGTTCAATTTAACTTGCAAATCACCCGATCTCTGTCTCACCACTTCGCCCTCAGCTAGCTCGCGACTAAGCTAACGAAGCTAGCGGAGAAATGCAGCACCGGTCTGAAGGAAGCTAGTCCCCCGCCACCGTGACCACCACTTCCCGAAGACAGCTGGCACTCCACTCGGCGACAGAAAGTTCTGTGAGTATGGCTTCCTGCGCTTCGTGCACTTTACTCATGGATAGGTTGGCTCTGCTCGAGAGCCGTGTCTGCCAGTTAGAGCAGTGTAATTTCATAACTTTAGATGTTGCGGACACATCTGCTAGCGTTAGCTGTAGCGAGCTAACTAGCCCAGCTTGTAGCAGCCCTAAGCGGCCTACAAGCTACGGTGTACCGGTTGAGACCCATAATAGATTTAGCCCTTTAGCTAGTCCTACACCCCAGTCTACCGGGCACCACACTTTAGTCATAGGGGACTACATCACCCAAAACATAAAGCTTAGCAAACCAGCCACAATTAAGTGTATTCCCGGGGGCAGAGCACCTGACATTGAAGCTAATCTTAAGGAGCTGACTCGCAACTGGCCTAGTAAACACGTACGACAGGCTAACCGCACCACTAGTTATGCGAACATAGATATACACGTTGGCTCCAATGAGGTTAGGATGAGACAATCAGAGATTACAAAGAAACATAATCTCGCTAGAAAGATGTCCAGGCATCGAGTAATTGTTTCTGGCCCCCTGCCTGGGAGAGGCAATGATGAGAGATATAGCAGATTAGTCTCTCTTAACAAGTGGCTGGATAGCTTCTGTAGACAACAGGGACTTACGTTTATTGATAATTGGCCCTCTTTCTGGGGCAAACCTGGCTTGCTGAGGAAGGCGCTATCCTCTTGTCTTGGAACATAGATTTCGCATTGAGCCACATTTGACTAACTGCACTAGTGCAAGCCCGGTCACAAGCAATTGCAGAGCCTGCTAGCCTGGGTATGGAGTCAGTTAAATTAGAATTAGCCAGCGCCAGGCTGGATAAACCCTGTACACATAGCAATTTTCTTAGAATAATGAACAACTCACATAATGGTTTTTCTGCTATGACTATGACTACGTCAGAGTTAGAAATGCGTTCTACTGAGGTGGCAAATTATGATGAGTTCAGTTTAACGCGGCACCAAGTAGACAATCTGAAAATTCCCGTCATATCAATTCCTAGATATGGTCGTAGCTATTTGAAGTACACTGCGCATAATAAACGCAACATTATTAATATTGCTACTACGGATAATTTTATCACCAACTCCTCAAAACAGCCCACTACCTATAATATGGGCTTTCTAGACATTAGATCATTGTCTCCCAAAACGTTATTAGTTAATGAGGTCATTAGAGACAACAATCTTAACGTCATCGGTCTTAGCGAAACCTGGCTTAAACCAGACAACTTTTTTGCAATAAATGAGGCATCTCCTCCTAACTATACGAATGCGCATATTGCCCGTCCCCTTAAAAGGAGGGGGGCGCACTAATATACAACGAAAACTTTAATTTTAGTCCTAACTTAAATAATAAATATAAATCCTTTGAGGTGCTTTCTATGAAGTCTGCCACACCACTGCCTCTGTGCCTGGCTGTTATCTACCGCCCCCGAGGGCCCTATTTGGACTTTATCAGTGAGTTCTCAGAGTTTGTTGCTGATCTAGTGACGCACGCCGATAATATAATCATAATGGGGTACTTTAATATCCATATGAATACCCCATCGGACCCACCGTGCGTGGCGCTCCAGACTATAATCGATAGCTGTGGACTTACACAAATAATAAATGGACCGACGCATCACAGCGGTAATACGATATACCTAGTGCTTGTCAGAGGTATCACCGTTTCCAAAGTTATGATACTCCACTAAAGTAATGTCCGATCATTACCTTATAAAATTCGAGGTTCAGACTCATGTTCGGCAAGCTAATAATAATAATAACTGCTATAGCAGCCGCAACATTAATGCTGCCACGACAACTCTTGCTGGCCTACTGCCCTCGGTAATGGCACCATTCCCAAAGTATGTGGGCTCTATTGATAACCTCACTAACAACTTTAACCACGCCCTGCGCGAAACCATTGATAGTATAGCACCGCTGAAGTTAAAAAAAGGCTCCAAAAAGGCGTACGCCATGGTTTACAGAAGAAATTAGAGCTCAGAAATTCTTATGTAGAAAGCTGGAACGCAAATGGCGCACGACTAAACTTGAGGTGCACCATCAAGCATGGAGTGATAGTTTAATAACTTATAAACGCATGCTTACCTTAGCTAAAACTAATTACTCCAATCTCATCCGCCTTAATAAAAACGATCCCAAATTTTTGTTTAGTACAGTAGCATCACTAACCCAACAAGGGACTCCTTCCAGTAGCTCCACCCATTCGGCAGATGACTTTATGAAGTTCTTTAATAAGAAAATTGAACTTATTAGAAAGGAGATTAAAGACAATGCGTCCCAGCTACAACTTGGTTCTATTAACACAGATACGACTGTATATACGGCGGATACTGCAAATATCCAAAATAGTTTCTCTCGTTTTGATGAAATAACATTAGAAGAATTGTTACGTGTAAATGGAATAAAACAAACGTGTTTATTTGACCCACTTCCTGGGAAACTTTTTAAGGACTTCTTTGTATTATTAGGTCCATCAGTGCTAAATATTATAAACTTATCACTTTCCTCGGGCACTGTTCCCCTAGCATTCAAAAAAGCGGTTATTCATCCTCTCCTTAAAAGACCTAACCTCGATCCTGACCTCATGGTAAACTACCGACCGGTGTCTCACCTTCCCTTTATTTCGAAAAGCCTCTAAAAAATTGTTGCAGAGCAGTTAAATGAACACTTAGCGTCTAACAATCTATGTGAAACCTTTCAATCCAGTTTCAGGGCAAATCACTCTACTAAGACAGCCCTCGCAAAAATGACTAATGATCTATTGCTAACGATAGATTCTGATGCGTCATCTATGTTGCTGCTCCTCGATCTTAGCGCTGCTTTCGATACAGTCGATCACAATATTTTATTAGAGCGTATCAAAACACGAATTGGTATGTCAGACTTAGCCCTGTCTTGGTTTAACTCTTATCTTACTGACAGGGTGCAGTGCGTCTCCCATAACAGTGTGACCTCGGACTATGTTAAGGTAACGTGTGGAGTTCCCCAGGGTTCGGTCCTTGGCCCTGCACTCTTCAGCATCTACATGCTGCCGCTAGGTGACGTCATACGTGTTAGCTTTCACTGTTATGATCATGACACCCAACTCTACATGCCCCCAAAGCTGACCAACACGCCGGATTGTAGTCAGCTGGAGGCGTGTCTTAATGAAATTAAACAATGGATGTCAGCTAACGTTTTGCAACTCATCGCTAAGGAAACGAAAATGCTGATTATCGGTCCTGCTGAACACAGACACTCATTTAATACTACTTGTGACAACCAAACATTTATCCACGTATTTAATAAACCACCGTAACATTTGAGAACCAATCAATTACACACCCATTTAATAACACCACCGTAACGTTTGACAACCAAACAATTACACACCCATTTAATAACACCACCATAACATGTGACAACTAGGGGTGTAACGCTACACAAAAATGTTGGTTCGGTACATACCTCGGTTCAGAGGTCAGAGTTCGGTTCATTTTCGGTACAGTAAGAAAACAACAAAATATACATTTTTTGATTCAACACATTTGATAAATCTTCCACCCAAAATATTTTTCTTTGTGGAATATTTGATGTGAAGTAAATCGGAAACTTGGATAGGTCAATAATTCATAATATTAATTTTGATTCAATATTATGTTTTGAGCAATGACAGTTTGAAAGAAAAAAAACCGCTTTGTTTTATTAGTCAACATTGCAACTTTTTCTAAATTACATTTAGCCTTTAAGCTTTATTTCACTTTTGTTTATGTTTATTTTATTAGTATTTTTAGAATGTGCCATGGGCCTTTAAAACATTAGCTGTGTTCCGCAAATGGCCTCCGGGGCACACTTTTGACACCCCTGCTATAGATAACAAAATGATAAATTTATGGGTAAAAAGCAGAGCCTGGCGACGCATGCGCGTTCATCATAACTCTCTCACTCTCTGTCTCTGGCCCGCCCTCACCAATGTTAACGATGCATGCACCACTTTTTTGTTTTTAGCCCCTTTAACCCTGAACGTACATTGAAAATACACGCAACCATAACTTAAAATGCCGGACATTTGAGGCATTTAAGAAACTCCACCTGGACAGCTCTGCAAAGAGGACTTATCCCGTGAAAAGTGGAGGTGTGGTCAGTCTACCAGCCGTTGCTAGCATGCTGTGTGTTGTTTTTTTGATCGATTGAAACTTTTATTAGTAGATTGCACAATACAGTACATATTCCATTCAACACCCGAATACGTTTTTCAACTTGTTTAAGTCGGGGTCCACGTAAATGAATTCATAGTGCCTCGGTGTGCATTGTTTACACAACGTGCGATGCGCTACTTATATGTCCGTGTCGTTACACCCCTAGTGACAACCAAATAATTCCACACCTATTTGATAAGACCACCGCGACATTTGACAACCAAGCATTTATCCATATATTTAATACCACCGTAAAATTTGAGAACCAAACAATTCCACACCCACTTAACACCACTGTAACTTTTGACAGACAATTCCACACCCATTTAATAACACCACCATAACAGTTTGACAACCAATTACACAAAGCTACTAGATGAAGAATCTGGATATTATGTTCAACCCAACTCTCTCGTTTGAGTCACACATTAAGAGTGTAACCAACACAACTTTCTTTTCAGTCACATTAGGAGTGTAAAACAGCCTTCTTTCACCTCCGTAATCTCCCTGAAATATGTCCTATTTTGTCCACTAGAGACTCTGAGATCATTATTAATCAGTTATTTACATCTCTCTACATTACTGTTATCTATTTTTTTCAGGCCTCCTTTTGTCTAGCATTAAATTATTAGTTGGTAGAAAATGCTGCTTTTATACTTTTAACAAGAAAGTTTGATCATATTACACCTATACTATAGTGTTGTTGCGGTGCATGGTGTAAGAATGATAACGTGGATGAACAAATGAATGACAAAATAAGTAAGATTGTGTGACAGAACAGCGGGAAAAGAAGACTGCAGAGAGACGATGATGTTAGCTGCCAGCGTGTTTATTGACAACTCAGTATGTGAGTGCAGTGTGTGATTACCTTAAAGAGATGGAGTGTGACTATGTGTAAGTATTATCTGAGCGTGGTCACCAGAGGGTGTTGAGTGTGCGTGTTGAGATAGAGGCGGAAGTCCAAAAGGAGAAAAAGGCTTGGACGTCAGAGGGCAGGAGCGAGGTCTTGGTCCAGGAAGGCAAGAAGGAATCCAAAGGGGGTCCAGGTAGACGAAGAGGAAGCTGGAGGACGACAACACAAAAGACCGTAAACACGACAGGAAGGGAACAAAGGGAGCGAGAAGGCTGGAGATGTGTTGGCTTACTGTACTGTTCGGAGAAACTACGTTCTGGCACCGGATCTCAAGACGCGCTGGCTTATGAAGGCTGGTTGCTCATCACGGGCAGGTGTGTTGATTGCAGATCTCTTGCAGAGGCACACCCGCAGCGGAGAGGGAACACCTATTGATGTGCTCCGCCATGCACTCAACAGTGCGCACAGCAGGAGGAGAAGCAGGAACGTGACCCATAACACATTGTTTAAGACTTGTGTACTGTTGTAGCGCTGCAGGGTGTAAGAATGAGAAATGAGTCACATGAATGAATAACATTAGGTAAGAGTGTTGCATTGCATAGTGGAATAAACCAATTTTGACCTTGTAGATATCAAAAATTGAGGAAACAAACACCATGAGGACACAAATTATATACATATTGACTTTGTATTGTAGATAACCAGACTCCAAAATTGACCTTGTAGATATCAAAAACCATGATGACACAAATTAAATACATATTTAACATGTATTGTCGATGACAAGACCCCTAAAATTGACCTTGTAGAAAACAAAAACCATGAGGACACAAATTAAATACATACTGACCTTGTATTGTAGAAGACCAGACTCCTTAAAATTGACCTTGTAGATAACAAAAACCATGACAAAGGAAATACATATTGACCTTGTATTGTAGATGACCAAACCCCCAAAATTGACCTTGTAGATAAATACCATGGCAAAAAATACATATTTACTTTGTATTGTAGATAACCAGAGCCCCCCAAAATTGACCTTGTAATTAATAGAAACCATGACAAATGAAATACATAGTGACCTTGTATTGTAGATGACCATACGTGCAAAAGTGACCTTGAAGATAAAAAGGACAAATTAAATACAAATCGAACTTGGATTGTAGATGACCAGAACCCCAAAATTGACCTTGTAGTTTATAGAAACCATGACGACAAAATACATAAACTTATTGTAGATATCAAAAACATTAAAACAAAGGCCAAACCCTAAACCTAAAAAAAAAAAAGTCCCGAAATACATACCAACCTTGTAGTAACAAAAACCATGACACATAAAATACAAATTTACCTTGTATTGTAGATTACCAGACTCTTTAAAATTGACCTTGTAGATAAAAAAACATGACAAATTACATATTGACTTTGTAGTTAAAAACCATGACAAAAAAAATACATATTGACCTTGTATTATAGATGATCAGACACCCCCCAAAATTGACCTTGGTGTTAATAGAAACCATGACACAAATAAAATATACATTGACCTTGGATTAGAGGATATCAAAAACCATGAGGAAACAAACAATGACAATATACGTACTGACCGTGTAGTTAAAATACAAATTTACCTTGTATTTTTGATGCCCAAACTCCTTAAAATTTACCTTGTAGATAACAAAAATCATGACAAATTAAATACATATTGACCTTGTATTGTAGATATCACAAACCATGAGGAAACAAACAGTGACAAAGTTAAATACATACTGACCATGTAGTTAAAAACCATGACACAAATAAAATACAAATTTACCTTGTATTGTAGGTGACCAGATTCTTTAAAATTGACCTTGTAGATAACAAAAAACATGACAAATTACATATTGACTTTGTAGTTAAAAACCATGACAAAAAAAAAAATACATATTGACCTTGTATTATAGATGATCCCACACCCCCCAAAATTGACCTTGTTAATAAAAACCATGACAAATGAAATACATATTAACCTTGGATTGTAGATATCAAAAACCATGAGGAAACAAAAACAGTGACAAGTTAAATACATACGGACCTTGTAGTTAAAAACAATGACACAAATAAAATACAAATTTACCTTGTATTGTGGATGAACAGACTCCTTCAAATTGACCTTGTAGATAAAAACCATGACAAATGAAATACATATTAACCTTGTATTGTAGATATCAAAAACCATGAGGAAAAAAAAAAAAAAGGCCCAAATATATACCGACCTTGTAGTAACAAAAACCATGACAAATAAAATACAAATTTACCTTGTATTGTAGAAGACAAGACTCCTTAAAATTGACCTTGTAGATAACTAAATCCATGGACACTAATTAAATACAAATTTACCTTGCATTGTACATGACCAGAGCCCCCCAAAATTGACCATGTAATTAATAGAAACCATGACAAATGAAATACATATTGACCTTGTATTGTAGATGACCAGACCCGCAAAAGATACCTTGAGGACGAAAAGGACACAAATTAAATACAAATCGAACTTGGATTGAAAATGACCAGAACCCAAAATTGAGCTTGTAGTTAATAGAAACCATGATGACACAATATAGACTAATTGTAGATATCAAAAACATGAGGAAACAAAAAACACAAACTAAATACATACTGACCTTTTATTGTATATGACCAAAACCCCGCAAATTGACCTTGTAGTTAACAAAAACCATGACAAATAAAATATATATTTACCTTGTAATGTAGATTACCAGACTTCTTAAAATTGACCTAATAGATAAAAACCATGACAAATAAAATACAAATTTACCTTG
Organism: Nerophis ophidion; assembly: GCF_033978795.1. NCBI lineage: Eukaryota > Metazoa > Chordata > Actinopteri > Syngnathiformes > Syngnathidae > Nerophis > Nerophis ophidion. Next base: position 168,305 of record NC_084625.1, read on the forward strand.
TATTGTAGAAGACAAGACTCCTTAAAATTGACCTTGTAGATAACTAAATCCATGGACACTAATTAAATACAAATTTACCTTGCATTGTACATGACCAGAGCCCCCCAAAATTGACCATGTAATTAATAGAAACCATGACAAATGAAATACAGTACATATTGACCTTGTATTGTAGATGACCAGACCCGCAAAAGATACCTTGAGGACGAAAAGGACACAAATTAAATACAAATCGAACTTGGATTGAAAATGACCAGAACCCAAAATTGAGCTTGTAGTTAATAGAAACCATGATGACACAATATAGACTAATTGTAGATATCAAAAACATGAGGAAACAAAAAACACAAACTAAATACATACTGACCTTTTATTGTATATGACCAAAACCCCGCAAATTGACCTTGTAGTTAACAAAAACCATGACAAATAAAATATATATTTACCTTGTAATGTAGATTACCAGACTTCTTAAAATTGACCTAATAGATAAAAACCATGACAAATAAAATACAAATTTACCTTGTATTGTAGAAGACAAGACTCCTTAAAATTGACCTTGTAGATAACTAAATCCATGGACACTAATTAAATACAAATTTACCTTGCATTGTACATGACCAGAGCCCCCCAAAATTGACCATGTAATTAATAGAAACCATGACAAATGAAATACAGTACATATTGACCTTGTATTGTAGATGACCAGACCCGCAAAAGATACCTTGAGGACGAAAAGGACACAAATTAAATACAAATCGAACTTGGATTGAAAATGACCAGAACCCAAAATTGAGCTTGTAGTTAATAGAAACCATGATGACACAATATAGACTAATTGTAGATATCAAAAACATGAGGAAACAAAAAACACAAACTAAATACATACTGACCTTTTATTGTATATGACCAAAACCCCGCAAATTGACCTTGTAGTTAACAAAAACCATGACAAATAAAATATATATTTACCTTGTAATGTAGATTACCAGACTTCTTAAAATTGACCTAATAGATAAAAACCATGACAAATAAAATACAAATTTACCTTGTATTGTAGAAGACAAGACTCCTTAAAATTGACCTTGTAGATAACTAAATCCATGGACACTAATTAAATACAAATTTACCTTGCATTGTACATGACCAGAGCCCCCCAAAATTGACCATGTAATTAATAGAAACCATGACAAATGAAATACATATTGACCTTGTATTGTAGATGACCAGACCCGCAAAAGATACCTTGAGGACGAAAAGGACACAAATTAAATACAAATCGAACTTGGATTGAAAATGACCAGAACCCAAAATTGACCTTGTAGTTAATAGAAACCATGATGACACAATATAGACTAATTGTAGATATCAAAAACATGAGGAAACAAAAAACACAAACTAAATACATACTGACTTTTTATTGTATATGACCAAAACCCCGCAAATTGACCTTGTAGTTAACAAAAACCATGACAAATAAAATATATATTTACCTTGTAATGTAGATTACCAGACTTCTTAAAATTGACCTAATAGATAAAAACCATGACAAATGAAATACATATTAACCTTGTATTGTAGATATCAAAAACCATGAGGAAACAAAAAAAAGGCCCAAAATACATACCGACCTTGTAGTAACAAAAACCATAAGAACAAATACAATACAAATTTACCTTGTATTGTAGAAGACAAGACTCCTTAAAATTGACCTTGTAGATAACTAAATCCATGGACACTAATTAAATACAAATTTACCTTGCATTGTACATGACCAGAGCCCCCCAAAATTGACCATGTAATTAATAGAAACCATGACAAATGAAATACATATTGACCTTGTATTGTAGATGACCAGACCCGCAAAAGATACCTTGAGGACGAAAAGGACACAAATTAAATACAAATCGAACTTGGATTGAAAATGACCAGAACCCAAAATTGACCTTGTAGTTAATAGAAACCATGATGACACAATATAGACTAATTGTAGATATCAAAAACATGAGGAAACAAAAAACACAAACTAAATACATACTGACCTTTTATTGTATATGACCAAAACCCCGCAAATTGACCTTGTAGTTAACAAAAACCATGACAAATAAAATATATATTTACCTTGTAATGTAGATTACCAGACTTCTTAAAATTGACCTAATAGATAAAAACCATGACAAATGAAATACATATTAACCTTGTATTGTAGATATCAAAAACCATGAGGAAACAAAAAAAAGGCCCAAAATACATACCGACCTTGTAGTAACAAAAACCATAAGAACAAATACAATACAAATTTACCTTGTATTGTAGATATCAAAAACCATGAGGAAACAAAAAAAAGGCCCAAAATACATACCGACCTTGTAGTAACAAAAACCATAAGAACAAATACAATACAAATTTACCTTGTATTGTAGAAGACAAGACTCCTTAAAATTGACCTTGTAGATAACAAAAAACATGGCAAATTAAATATTGACTTTGTAGTTAAAAACCATGACAAAAAAAAAAAGGCATATTGACCTTGTATTGTAGATGATCAGACACCCCCCAAAATAGACCTTGTTGTTAATAGAAACCATGACACAAATAAAATATATATTGACCTTGTATTGTAGATATCAAAAACCATGAGGAAACAAAAACAATGACACAATATACAGACTGACCGTGTAGTTAAAATACAAAATTTACTTTGTAGATAACAAAAACCATGACAAATGAAATACATATTGACCTTGTATTGTAGATGACCAGACCCGCAAAAGTGACCTTGAAGATGAAAAGGACACAAATTAAATACAAATCGAACTTGGATTGTAGTTAAACAGACCCCCAAAATTGACCTTGTAATTAATAGAAACCATGACAAATGAAATACATATTGACCTTGTATTGTAGATGACCAGACCCGCAAAAGTGACCTTGAAGATGAAAAGGACACAAATTAAATACAAATCGAACTTGGTTTGTAGATGACCAGACCCCCAAAAATTGACCTTGTAGTTAATAGAAACCATGACGACACAAAATAGACAAATTGTAGATATCAAAAACATGAGGAAACAAAAAACACAAAATAAATACATACTGACCTTTTATTGTATATGACCAAAACCCCGCAAATTGACCTTGTAGTTAACAAAAACCATTACAAATAAAATATACATTTACCTTGTATTGTAGATTACCAGACTTCTTAAAAGTGACCTAATAGATAACAAAAACCATGACTAATGAAATACATATTAACCTTGTATTGTACATATCAAAAACCATGAGGAAACCAAAAAAAAAAAAAGGCCCAAAATATATACAGACCTTGTAGTAACAAAAACCATGAGGACAAATAAAATATAAATTTACCTTGTATTGTAAATGACAAGACTCCTTAAAATTGACCTTGTAGACAACAAAATCCATGGACACTAATTAAATACAAATTTACCTTTTATTATAGATGACCAGACTTCTTAAACTTGACCTTGTAACAAAAAACATGACAAATTACATAGACTTTGTAATTAAAAACCATGACAAAAAAAAACAAAACATATTGACCTTGTATTATAGATGATCAGACACCCCCCAAAATTGACGTTGTTAATAGAAACCATGACACAAATAAAATATACATTGACCTTGTATTGTAGATATCAAAAACCATGAGGAACAAAAACAATGACACAATATACAGACTGACCGTGTAGTTAAAATACAAATTTACCTTGTATTTTTGATGACCACACTCCTTAAAATTTACCTTGTAGATAAAAAACATGACAAATGAAATACATATTGACCTTGTATTGTAGATATCACAAACCATGAGGAAACAAAAACAGTGACACATGTTAAATACACACTGACCTTGTAGTTAAAAACCATGACACAAATTAAATACATACTGACCTTGTAGTTAAAAACCATGACACAAATTGACTGAAGATAAAAACCATTACAAAAAAAAATACATTTACCTTGTATTGTAGATATCAAAAACCATGAGGAATGAAAACAATGACAAAAAACCCCCCACAAATTGACCTTGTAGTTAAAAACTTTGGTAATCTACAATACAAGGTAAATATGTATTTTATTTGTCAAAGTTTTTGTTAACTACAAGGTCAATTTGTGGGGGGTTTGGTGTCATTGTTTTCTCATGGTTTTTGATATCTACAATACAAGGTCAATATGTATTCTATTTGTGTCCTAATGGTTTTTGTTTACTATAAGGTCAATTTTGGGGGGGGGGGGGGGGGGGGGGAGGGGAGTCTGGTCATCTACAATACAAGGTAAATATGTATTTTATTCATCAGACTCCCCTTCCCCCCCAAAATTGACCTTGTAGTTAAAAACCATGACACAAAATACATATCAACCTTGTATTGTAGATATCAAAAACCATGAGGAAACAAACAGTGACAAGTTAAATACATACTGACCTTGCAGTTAAAAACCATGACACAAATAAAATACAAATTTACCTTGTATTGTAGATGAACAGACTCCTTAAAATTGACCTTGTAGATAACAAAAACCATGACAAATGAAATACATTTTGACGTATTGCAGATGCCTAGACCCCCAAAATTGACCTTGAAGATAAAAAAAATAAAAAAAATAAAAAAGAAAATATACATAGACCTTGTATTGTAGACCAAACCCCACGAAATTGACCTTGAAGAAAAAAAAAAAAAATGTTATTTTCAATTATTGCGCCCACACAAGGAACCATTACATCAGCCTGGGGTGCAGCCTGAGTGGAGAAACAAAAAAAAACAGGGACACAAAGGAATTTAGAACAAATATTTAAGACACACGAACACAAATCAAGTCATTTGCGGCAAAGAGGTGAGTTTTAAGCTGTGCTCTAAAAGTGTCCAGAGTGGTGGCGGACTTGACTTTCAGGGGGAGCTTATTCCATAGGCCAGGTACCATCATTGAAAATGCACAGTCTCTCTTTGTCACTAGGTTTGACCGTGGGATCTTTAAAGTCATCTGGTTGTCAGATCTGAGGCAACGACCAAGCCTGGAGCTGATAGGTTGGTCCAGGAGATGTTTGATGTAAGCTGGGGTAAGACCACGGAGCGCTTTGAAGACATACGTAAGGATCTTAAATTTAACTCTGTGCTTCACCAGGATCCAGTGAAGGGAGGAGAGGATGGGAGAAATGTGTTCCCTCATTTTTGTGCCTGTCACCAGCATTTTGTACCAACTGCATGCTATATATGGTCTTGTCAGTGACCCCAGCATAGAGGGCATTCCATTAGTCCAGTCTGCAGAAGATGAGCATGAACACGACCCTCTAAGTCACTGGGGGAGAGGACATACTTGATCTTGGCTATTGTGCACTGTTGGGGGGGGGGCAGGATTTCACCACAGATTTCACTTGCTTGTTAAACTTTAGATTCTTCTGATATGACAAAAGGTTTTTGTTTTTTTATGACCAAGGGTGGCCAAACTTCCTAAAATCTTTATGATCCGACTAAATGAGATGAAGTTCCCGAACAGAAGAATTTCATTCTGTCATTGATCAGCAGGAAGTTTTGACATCCACTCTTTTATGTCCTGCAAGCAGTCCTTCAAATGGTCCAGTCCAGAGGGATCATCTGTCTTGAGTGGAAGATTGATTTAGTATCATCAGTGTAGAAATGAAAGGAAATTTTATGGCGATGAATGACTTGGCTGAGGGAGAGCATGTAGATTGAGAACAGGATGGAACCCAGTATTGAGCCCTAGGGACCCCACAGGTGAGGTTGGCACAGCGGGAGGAATGTTTGGCTCTGTTCACAGAGAAGGTTCCGTTGTTGAGGACGTAAACCAGCACAGGGCTATGTTAGTGATGCCAACCTCTTATTTCCCCAGATACACAATACATCCAACATTGGCCGGCCACACACACACACACACACACACACACACACACACACACACACACACACACACACACACAAGCAGCAACTATCACCCCCCCCCCCCCCCCCCCCCCCCCGCCTCGGGTGAAGGTAATGTAACTATTGTAAACCAGACTTTCAAACCAAGGATGGCACAACATTTATTTAAACCCCAAAATGTCAAAAGATGAACAACAAGAAAGCCAGCACCAACATCTCTGCAGATGTTTGGTGATGCATGGAGAGCTAAGAAGCTTTTGTAAATACATCTTACATAAAGCATCACAAGTGCAAAAATATTCACAGCGTACTTTTCAGCTTGGAGATCACAACTTTGAAATGTCCCAACACCCAGCTTGACAACCATAGTGGGGCCAAATCAGTGAGGGCAGGTGTGTTCACCTGTAGCCAACACTCAGCCCCACCTTCATTCATCCATCCATTTCCTACCACTTATTTCCTTTGGAGTCACGGATACCTATCTCAGCTGCAATCGGGCCGGAAGGCGGTGTACACCCTGGACAAGTCACCACCTCATCACAGGACCAACTTATCACAAAATGAAAATGCTACGCCCACCCTTCTTTCTTTCTTTCTCTAACCCTACTTTGGTCATGTGCATTACGTTTTCATAACATGGTCACTACTGCCTACTTTGTCTTGTTATATTCTTATTTTACTGTTATATACATATATATATATATTTCCCCATTGTTGCTTTTTATTTTTTATTCTTATTGTAATATTTCTCAATTGTGTTTCCATTTAAACCCCCATTATTTACTTTTATTTAAATTGATCTCAACTCTGTACACTGCTGCTGGAATTTTAATTTTCCTGAAGGAATCAATAAAGTACTATCTATCTATGTTGACATTCACAAGATGCCTTCATGAAATTTATCTTTATCTCAGGACAAAAATAAACACTCCAAAACATATACATATGGAGCCTATGTATTGTTAATGCTCATTGACATGCTCCACACGTATGTATTATAAATGCTCATTGACAAGCTCCACACGTATGAATGTATGTATTGTTAATGCTCATTGACAGACTCCACATGCATGTATGTGTTGTTAATGCTTATTGACATGCTTGACATGACATACAAACATGTCAAGCCTGTCAATGAGCATCAACAATACATGTCAAGCATGTCAATGAGCATAAACAATACACACATTCATACATGCCGGGGCCTGTAAATGACCATAAACAATACATACATGTCGGGCATTTAAATGACCATAAAAATTACATACATGTCGGGCCTGTAAAATAACATGAATAATACATACATGCCGGGCCTGTATACGAGCATAAACAATACATACATGTCGGGCCTGTAAAAGAGCATAAAACGCAACATACATAAACATTGGCGTCGCACACGACCAACGCCAAACCAATTAGTCCGCCCTGAGATGGGTAGGTTTTGAGTTCAAACCCCGCCTGAGTCATACCAAAGACTATAAAAATGGGAGCCATTACTCCCCTGCTTGGCACTCAGAATCAAGGCTTGTAATTGGGGGTTTAATCACCCAAATTTATTCCCGAGCTCAGCCACCACTGCTGCTCACTGCTCCCCTCACCTCCCAGGAAGTGATCCAGGGTGAGGAGTCAAATGCAGATAATTTTGCCACACCTAGTGTGTGACAATTATTGGTACTTGAACATTGGCCTCAGACTACCAACGCCAAACCAACATTAGCCTTGTCGACGACCGTCAGGAACAAGAGTGAAGCGTCTTGCTCAGGACACAACGTACATGACGAGGTCAATAGAAGGTGGGAATTGAACCAGGAATTAAAACTAGGGGAGACAGGACCTTCTCTGTGGTCGGCCCTAAGCTGTGGAACACTGTGCCCCTCCATACTCAAACTGCTCCCGATGTGGAGTGTTTTAAGTCTCGTCTTAAGACCCATTTTTATTCTTTGGCTTTTAACACTACGTGAGTTGTGTGGTCAGAAAATATAATCCTTTAAGTTTACAATTCAGAAAGTTTTATGAAGCATAATTGTAAGCACACTACCACAAAACACAAATTGCTAGCCTCCGATGTTATGAACATTTTTTACAGCTGCATTGTATTGAAAATGAGGACATAGCAAAACATTTATTCCTTTAGTGGGAAAATATATACATAGAATAGAATGTACTTTATTGATCCTTGGGGGATATACAACCCTAACCACAGTTCGCTCACAAACTATGATGATAATTATATATATATATATATATATATATATCCATCCCCATCCATCCATTTTCTACCGCTTATTCCCTTTTGGGGTCGCGGGGGGCGCTGGCGCCTATCTCAGCTACAATCGGGCGGAAGGCGGGGTACACCCTGGACAAGTCGCCACCTTATCGCAGGGCCAACACAGATAGACAGACAACATTCACACTCACATTCCCACACTAGGGCCAATTTAGTGTTGCCAATCAACCTATCCCCTGGTGCATGTCTTTGGAGGTGGGAGGAAGCCGGAGTACCCGGAGGGAACCCACGCATTCACGGGGAGAACATGCAAACTCCACACAGAAAGATCCCGAGCCTGGATTTGAACCCAGGACTGCAGGAACTTCGTATTGTGAGGCAGACGCACTAACCCCTCTGCCACCGTGAAGCCCATATATATATATATATATATATATATATATATATATATATCATTGTGAGCGAACTGTGGTGTTGAATTTCCCCCAAGGATCAATAAAGTACATTCTATTCTATGTATATATTTATTATTATTCATTTTTATTTAGTCATTGGTGGAGCTTAAGATAGTATTCGAATGTTGTTTGTAATATTGTTGTGCCGCACTTTGGAAAAATGTTGTTTAAATGTGCTATATACGGTAAATAAAGTGGATTGGAGGTATCCACAGGTTGCTGGCACGGTCACTCCACCAACCACGCAGTCCACAAAATAAACCAAAAGAACATTGACTTTGGGTGTCCTACGATTCAATATCGATTTAGGGTCGCAATTCGATTATAATTCAAATTTTTCTATTCAACGCGATTCTGAATTCACAACAATATTTTTCCAATTCAGAAGGATTGTGTATTCATTCAATACATAGATTTCAGCAGGATCTACCCCAGTCTGCTGACATGCTAGCAGAGTAGTAGATTCAAAAAAAAAAAAAAAAAGCTTTTATAATTGTAAAGGACAATGTTTTATCAACTGATTGCAATAATGTAAATTTGTTTGAACTGTTTAACGTACCAAAAATATGACTTATTTTATCTTTGTGCAAACATTGGACACAGTGTGTTGTCCAGCTTATGAGATGCCATGCAAGTGTAAGCCACTGTGACACTTTTGTTCTTTTTTATTATTTTTATAAATGTCTTATGATAATGTCAATGAGGGATTTTTAATCACTGCTTTGCTGAAATCATAATATTGATACTGTTAATCATTTTTGTTTTACTACTTTTGGTTTGTTCTGTGTGGTGTTTGTGTCTCCTCTCAATTGTTCTGTTTATTGCAGTTCTGAGTGTTGCTGGCTCAGCTTTGGAATTAGATTGCATTGTTATGGTGTTGCTGTGTAGTGGTTTGTTGGGTTGATTAATTTAAAATATATATTTTTCTTTTTTTAGTCGATTTTTCTAAAAATTAGAATTTATTCTAAATCGCACAATATGAGAATCGTGATTCTAATTCGAATTGATTTTTTCCCCACACCCCTAATAATAAATATTAAAATCTAAAAAGCGCACACACACACCAAAAAGCAGCAACTATCACACCCCGCCTTGGGTGAAGGTCATGTAAGCATTGTAAACTGGACTTTCAAACCAAGGACGGCAAAACATGCAGTTTAACACTTTAACATTTATTTAAACCCCAAAATGTCAAAGGTGAACAACAAGAAGAAGAAAGCCAGCACCAACATCTCTGCAGATGTTTGGTGCTGCATGGAGAGCTGACAACTTTATGTAAATACACCTTAAACAAAGCATCACAAGTGTAAAAGTATTCACAGCGGACTTTTGAGCTTGGAGATCCCAACTTTGAAATGTCCTTCTAAACACCCAGCTTTTGACAACCATAGTTGGACCAAATCAGTGAGGGCAGGTGTGTTCACCTGTAGCAAACACTAATCAGTGAGGGCAGGTGTGTTCACCTGTAGCAAACACTCAGCCACACCTTGACTCTCTTAGCCAGCAGTTGAGAGCCATGGTGACTGACAGCTTGTCAGCAACTAAATGTGTCTTGTTTCTACATGTTGTGTTCCTAACATGTGCATGTTTGTCACTAAATGTGTGTTTCTACATGTTGTGTTCCTAACACATGTGCATGTTTGTCACTAAATGTGTGTTTCTACATGTTGTGTTCCTAACATGTGCATGTTTGTCACTAAATGTGTGTTTCTACATGTTGTGTTCCTAACACATGTGCATGTTTGTCACTAAATGTGTGTTTCTACATGTTGTGTTCCTAACACATGTGCATGTTTGTCACTAAATGTGTGTTTCTACATGTTGTGTTCCTAACACATGTGCATGTTTGTCACTAAATGTGTGTTTCTACATGTTGTGTTCCTAACACATGTGCATGTTTGTCACTAAATGTGTGTTTCTACATGTTGTGTTCCTAACACATGTGCATGTTTGTCACTAAATGTGTGTTTCTACATGTTGTGTTCCTAACACATGTGCATGTTTGTCACTAAATGTGTGTTTCTACATGTTGTGTTCCTAACATGTGCATGTTTGTCACTAAATGTGTGTTTCTACATGTTGTGTTCCTAACACATGTGCATGTTTGTCACTAAATGTGTGTTTCTACATGTTGTGTTCCTAACACATGTGCATGTTTGTCACTAAATGTGTGTTTCTACATGTTGTGTTCCTAACATGTGCATGTTTGTCACTAAATGTGTGTTTCTACATGTTGTGTTCCTAACACATGTGCACGTGCAATGCGAATCAAACAATTTTCAAGCAGCAATAAAGCACACAGTAGAAGCATCAAGACAAACAATAGAACGCCAGTGTAAAAGAGCAAACTGTCACAGCAACACAAACACAACTTTAAATCAGCAATAGAGCACACGGTAGAAGCATGAAGACAAACAATAGAACGCCAGTGTAAAAGAGCAAAGTATTACTCACTGCGAATAAAACCCGTCCGATCCACATCCGTCAAAAAAGAATAATGATGAAGCAGTGAAGGAGGGACTCAGGTGGAACTAAATACAACTAATTAAACGAGGAACAGGTGTGCAGACACGGAGCAGAGAGTAAAGGTGCCACAAAAGACAGAGAGCAAACAGGAAACAGTGAGAAAATAAGAGCAGCAGGACAGGAAGTGATTTGAAAGACAGGAAAAGCAAACATGATCAAAGTGTCAGTAGCACTTCTGACACATCTATATATATATTAGACCAGGGTCTCAGACACGTGAGATCTTATTTTGCGGCTCCCACGCTAATATGAAAGTTGAATGTTAGTGAGAGTTTGATATGAATGGTGCTTGACAGCGTTGTGGGCGGAGCTGAAGGAATCCACCAATCACGGTGTGCTATATGGCTCTCCAACAGTGACGTCACTTGTGTGACGCAGGCAGAGACAGGTTTGAAATAAAGTTAAAAACGATGATGCTGTGTTCCAAATTTAAGTTATTTAATGAATCTGAATGAGCCTATGGCTTTGTACTTTGTTTATTATGTATTCATTTCTTTGTATTCTATTTTCGTTACTTTGAATTTACAACGCCCTGGCGCTGTTTGGACTGTTTTTATAATGTTTTGTAATGTTTTATATTGTTGTTGGACTTACTGTTTGTAATTGTGGAAATTTATAAATAAAAAAAAAGGGTTTGAAATAAAGTTGAAAACGATGACACTGTGTTCCAAATTTAAGTTATTTAATGAATCTGAATGAGCCTATGGCTTAATTAATTTGCACTTGGTTATTATATATATATATATATATATATTTGTATTCTATTTGTAACGATCTGTCACTTACTTTCTGATAGTTTTTCGTGTTTTGTACTTTATTTCCTGTTCAGTGCTCTTATTTTGTCATACTTCCTGTTTACTCCGCTGAGCACTGTTTTTGTCACACTCGCCGTTGATTGGCAGCGGTCCTCAGCTGCTGTCAATCAACATAGGTCTATTTATGTTTCACTCGAGCACTCCTCAGTGCTCGAAGTTAAAACTATGTTGGGAACATCTCCATGCAAGACTGCTTTCTGTTTATATCTTTTACTTTGATGAAATTAAAATCATCTTACCTGCTTTCTGCTCTCCTGGATTTTTGCATACTTGAGGTCACACAACTGCAGCCATGCGACATCCCAACAGTAACTTCGAGCCAGAAAATTGTGACCTCGCGAGAATCCCTGTCGGCAATCCTCAGCCGACGTTCTGGACCGCACAATTCCTGGAGGACTTGAAGGCCAGGTTTGTGCGGTCCCAGCCTACAGACGCGGACCCTCTCCCCGCGGCAACGCCACCGGCTTCGGCTCTCCGACCGGCGCGTCCCCCGCCGCCATCTTTCCTTTCGGCTCAACGGCTGGCTACGGCTCTCCGACCAGCACGTCCGCCACTTCCTGCATGCCTCGCGGCTCCCGCGGCAACGCTACCGGCTACGGCTCTCCGACCGGCGCGTCCTCCGCCGCCATCCTTCCTCTCGGCAACGCTGCCGGCTACGGCTCACCGACCGGCGCGCCCGCCTCCTCCTTCACGTCTCGCGGCTCCTGCGGCTCCGTCGCCGACTGCGGCTCTCCGACCGGCACGTCCGCCGCCGCCATCCTTCCCGTCGTCTGCTGAGCTGCTTCTCCCTGCTCCTACGCAGCTTCCAGCGGCTGCTCCCCGGCTGCTCTTTTTGCCAGCTCCCGCTCTCTTTTGTGGTTCGCCGAGAGCTCCAGTGAAGCCCACAGTGAGGTCGCTTTTGTCCTCCTGCTGGGACTCGGCACGGGACGTGTCTTCGTCCCTCCTCCTGGTCCCCTCCTGCCCGTCCCTGGTTTTCGCACCGGGGGACTCCGACGAGCAGGCACGTTTTCCCGCATGTGTGAACGGTGTCTGGCAGCCACCTAGTGGAGGGGGGCCCACTATACACTGCGGTGCAGCCAGGCACACACCGCTGTCATCCCCGCCAGCGTCTCCTTCCACGGAGACATCTACGTCCCTAGCGGGCTTTCGCACAGCTCCAACGCCGGCTCCACGCCTAGCCCCAACGCCGGCTCCACGCCGAGCCCCAACGCCGGCTCCACGCCGAGCCCCAACGCCGGCTCCACGCCGAGCCCCAACGCCGGCTCCACGCCGAGCCCCAACGCCGGCTCCACGCCGAGCCCCAACGCCGGCTCCACGCCGAGCCCCAACGCCGGCTCCACGCCGAGCCCCAACGCCGGCTCCACGCCGAGCTCCAACGCCGGCACTACGCACGGTTCCAACGCCGCCAAGAGCAGCACCACGCCGGGCTTCGTCACCGCCGGCATCCGCTATTCCTCGGCCAGCATTTGCTGCTCCTCGCCCGGCGTCATCTGCCGCTTTCACGCCGCCGATGACATCTGCAACAATCACGCCGTCGATGACGTCTGCCGCTTTCACGCCGCCGATGACGTCTGCCGCTTTCACGCCGCCGATGACGTCTGCCGCTTTCACGCCGCCGATGACGTCTGCCGCTTTCACGCCGCCGATGACGTCTGCCGCTTTCACGCCGCCGATGACGTCTGCCGCTTTCACGCCGCCGATGACGTCTGCCGCTTTCACGCCGCCGATGACGTCTGCCGCTTTCACGCCGCCGATGACGTCTGCCGCTTTCACGCCGCCGATGACGTCTGCCGCTTTCACGCCGCCGATGACGTCTGCCGCTTTCACGCCGCCGATGACGTCTGCCGCTTTCACGCCGCCGATGACGTCTGCCGCTTCGACGCCGCCGATGACGTCTTCCGCTTCCACGCCGTTGATGACGTCTGCCGCTTCCACGCCGGCACCAACATCGGCTCCTCAGCCGCCTCCTGCAGAGGTATCTGTTTTGGCTGCAGCCCCCGCCGCTTTGTCTGCTGTCTCCGGGCCTGCTTCAGCGCGCCCGCCTCCACGTCAGCCGCGGATGTGGCCGTGCCCTGGGCGTCCTCCTCGCGGGATGCACTCGTCTCTTTTTCGGCCAATGATGTGGCTGTTCCGTGGCCGCCCGCCCCGCCAGTTCCAGCGGCGCTCTACGCGCCGTCGCCACCTGACTTTCCCTCGCTGGCTGCGGGGACACGAGGTTTGGCGACCTTCCACCAAATCCTCCTTCCATCCTCCCTTACTTTGTGGACATTTTTTTCCATTTTTCTTTTCCAGGGAACATCTGGTATCTGTTCCTTGAGGGGGAGGTCCTGTAACGATCTGTCACTTACTTTCTGATAGTTTTTCGTGTTTTGTACTTTATTTCCTGTTCAGTGCTCTTATTTTGTCATACTTCCTGTTTACTCCGCTGAGCACTGTTTTTGTCACACTCGCCGTTGATTGGCAGCGGTCCTCAGCTGCTGTCAATCAACATAGGTCTATTTATGTTTCACTCGAGCACTCCTCAGTGCTCGAAGTTAAAACTATGTTGGGAACATCTCCATGCAAGACTGCTTTCTGTTTATATCTTTTACTTTGATGAAATTAAAATCATCTTACCTGCTTTCTGCTCTCCTGGATTTTTGCATACTTGAGGTCACACAACTGCAGCCATGCGACATCCCAACACTATTTTTGTTACTTTGAATTTACAACCTCCTGGCGCTGTTTGGACTGTTTTTGTAATTTTTTGTAATGTTTTATACTGTTTTTGAACTATTTTGATTATTGTTTCTCATCTGTTTGTTGTTGTTGAAATTTGTAAATAAACATTTAAAAAACAAGTTTGAAATAAAGTGGTCCTCGTGTAAAACTAGAGCCTGCGTCTTTGTTATTGTAAGCGAGAGTTTATATATGTCGCCTATACTGTATAAAAGTACAAAATGGGAGGCTGCAGTTTTACACTTTATTTAGGACCACTTTATTTACTTTCTTTCAAAAACCTCCGCTCCACTCAACCTGTCACCACTTCCGCTCCTCGGGCCTTCAAAATAAGACTCCAAGGCATATACTGTAGAAGAGCTTCTAACAGGAACTTAACATCACAAAGAGGCAAGCCCATAAAAATAGGTTACATACCTCCCCTCCTACAGAAAGAAACGTCCTCGTTTCAACACAAATAACAGGATAAGTGCAAAAACAACACAGGCAGTTAAAACAAAAACATATTAACCTGTCCCCCCAAAAATACAGAGCCTCACAACACACAAAACAACAACAACAAAATGTAACCGATGGTTTATATATGTCGCCTATACTGTATAAAACCACAAAATAATGCAACCTATTTTATGGGCTTGCCCCTTTGTGATGTTAAGTTCCTGTTATAAGCTGTTATACAATATTTGCCTCGCGCTCTTATTTTGAAGTCACTGAGAGCGGAAGTGGTGAGAGGTTGAGTGGAGCGGAGGTTTTTGAAAGAAAGTAAATAAAGTGGTCCTCGTGTAAAACTGGAGCCTCCCTCGGTGTTTGTTATTTTGTACTTTTATACAGTATAGGAGACATTTATAAACATCTCCGCTCCACTCATCGTGTCACCACTTCCGCTCTCAGGGCCTTCAAAGTAAGAGCTCAAGGCATATAATGTATAACAGCTTTGACCAGGAACTTCATTCATCCATCCATTTCCTACCGCTTATTCCCTTTGGGGTCGCGGGGGGCGCTGGTGCCTATCTCAGCTACAATCGGGCGGAAGGCGGGATACACCCTGGACAAGTGGCCACCTCATCACAGGGCCAACTTAACATCAGAAAATGAAAGAGGCTCCGCCCCCTTCCTTCTTTCTTTGTGGCCACGCCCACTTTGGTCACGTTGACATTGATAAGGTGTCTTCATGAAGTTGATCTTCATCTCAGGACAAAAGTAAAGACTTCAAGTACTGCATCATCTCTTCCTTTACTAGTACTTGACAAAGTCACTTGGAAGTAGGAGTACATCAAAGTACAACACAAGTACCTTGTTGAAAATAACACTCATTATTAAATTGCACTACATTCACCTATTTGTTACCTAATGTTAACGTACAACATGTAAATTAAACATACATTTAGTAATAACATTCTCTTTTCATTTCATAATATCAACATTTATTCACATTCAGATATTTAATGGTCACACATTCTGTTACTTATTACTTTTATTATTTATTCTTTAAAATGAAGCATTCATTCATGTATTATTCTCAACATGCATATATAAGTATTCCTTTCTTTTTATTGTACACAGTAGTCAGAGGTGGGTAGTAACGCGCTACATTTACTCCGTTACATCTACTTGAGTAACTTTTGGGATCAATTGTACTTCTAAGAGTAGTTTTTATGCAACATACTTTTACTTCTACTTGAGTATACTTATAGAGAAGAAACGCTACTTTTACTCCGCTCCATTTATGTACATTCAGCTCGCTACTTTTTTTTTAACGATTTATTAATGTTTGTTTTGGTTTTTCAAAGTAGGATCTACGCATGTCTGCGTTTCACCAATCACATGCAGTCACTGGTGACCTTGGACCAATCAAACAGAGCCAGGTGGTCACATGACCCGACTTAAACAAGTTAAAAAACTTATTGGGGTGTTGCCATTTAGTGGTCAATTGTACGGAATATGTACTGTACTGTGCTATCTAATAATAAAAGTTTCAATCAATCAATCAAAAGTGTAAAGGAAAAAAGACACTTTTTATTTCAACCGTACTTCCCGTCAAAAGCCTAAAGACTGATCGCACAGTTCCTGTCTTCACAATAAAAGTGCCGCTCCATCGCGCCTGCGCTAACAAAATAAGAGTCTCCGAAAGCCACAGCAAACAAGCTAGCAAACTACGGAGTTTGCCGCCAATGTATTTCTTGTAAAGTGTATAAAAACGAATATGGAAGCTGGACAAATAAGATGCCAAAAACCAAACAACTTTCATGTGGTATTAGACAGAAAAGAGGACATTTTTTCTCCTCCATTTGAAAACGTGGACGTCTGATTCCAATCAATGCAAGTCATCAGAATCAGGTAATACACCAACTTATATTCTTGTCTTCATGAAAGATAGGAATCTATATCTTAAACATGCATGTATATTCATTAAAACACCTTTAACATGTCAACAAAAACGGCAAAATAAATAACTATAAATTATATACTGTATATATAAATGTATGTATATATATATATATATATATATATATATATATATATATATATATATATACATTATATATATGATATGTGTGTGTATAAATTATTTGTGTGTATGTATATATGAGGTAGATCACCTCGACTTGGTCATTTACTAAGTAATTGATAAACGTTGAAAAACTTATTGGGGTGTTACCATTTAGTGGTCAATTGTAGGGAATATGTACTGTACTGTAAAATCTACTAATAAAAGTTTTAATCAATCAATCAATCAATCAATCAATGCCTACTGAGCCTATGGTGCAGTTAAGTTATTGTGGCTCAATGTGCCATTTTTTTTTATTTTATTTTAATGTACTATTATTTAATATATAATATTGTTTTAGTTGCTTAAGAGATATTCCTGGCTGTCAATTTGCTCGTTGCTATTTTTATGTTTTTGTGCATTATTTGTTGCCGTCATCATTAAACAAACAGGTTACTCATCAGTTACTCAGTACTTGAGTAGTTTTTTCACAACATATTTTTTACTTTTACTCAAGTAAATATTTGGTTGACTACTCCTTACTTTTACTTGAGTAATAAATCTCTAAAGTAACAGTACTCTTACTTGAGTACAGTTTCTGGCTACTCGACCCACCTCTGACAGTAGTCATTTTCTACCTTCAAGTACTGACTACTGTGATTACTGTTAATAAGTGAAGGGAAAGCAGGTGCCTTGCCCAAGGACACATTGGCACTGATTCGGATGGCAGAAGCGGGGATCGAACCTGGAACCCTTCCAGTTGCTCCACCACCTGAGCCACGCTGTGACTTTCCCCATTAGCGCAGTGTTACTATTATTACTAGTATTAATATTCAAATGTGTTTTTTCTTCAATCTTCATCTTGGGAGTTCTTGTCCTGCAATGAAAATACAAAGAAAAAGGAACAAAAAAAAAAATCCATCTTGTTTGTTATTTGTCAACCAAAGCAAAAAAAAAAGTTATTTTTGTTGGTGTAAGAATAAAAAGAATATATATATATATATATATATATATATATATATATATATATATATATATACATATATATATATATATATATATATATATATATATATATATACATACATATGTATATATATATATATATATAAATATATATATATTTATACATACATATACACACATATATACTGTATATACATATATATACATATATATATATATATACATACATATATATATATATATATATATATATATATATATATATATATATATATATATATATACAAGCCCCGTTTCCATATGAGTTGGGAAATTGTGTTAGATGTAAATATAAACAGAATACAATGATTTGCAAATCCTTTTCAAGCCATATTCAGTTGAATATGCTACAAAGACAACATATTTCATGTTCAAATTTCAAACTAATAAACATTTTTTTAATGCAAGTAATCTTTAACTTTACAATTTGATGCCAGCAACACGTGACAAAGAAGTTGGGAAAGGTGGCAATAAATACTGATAAATTTGAGGAATGCTCATCAAACACTTGTTTGGAACATCCCACAGGTGTGCAGGCTAATTGGGAACAGGTGGGTGCCATGATTGGCTATAAAAGCAGCTTCCCAAAAAATGCTCAGTCTTTCACAAGAAAGGATGGGGCGAGGTACACCCCTTTGTCCACAACTGCGTGAGCAAATAGTCAAACAGTTTAAGAACAACCTTTCTCAAAGTGACATTGCAAGAAATTCAGGAATTTCAACATCTACGCTCCATAATATCATCAAAAGGTTCAGAGAATCTGGAGAAACCACTCCACGTAAGCGACATGGCCGGAAACCAACATTAAATGACCGTGACCTTCCATCGCTCAGACGGCACTGTATCAAAAACCGACATCAATCTCTAAAGGATATCACCACATGGGCTCAGGAACACTTCAGAAAACCACTGTCACTAAATACAGTTGGTCGCTACATCTGTAAGTGCAAGTTAAAGCTCTACTATGCAAAGCGAAAGCCATTTATCAACAAAATCCAGAAACGCCGCCGGCTTCTCTGGGCCCGAGATCATCTAAGATGGACTGATGCAAAGTGGAAAAGTGTTCTGTGGTCTGACGAGTCCACATTTCAAATTGTTTTTGGAATTATTCGACATCGTGTCATCCGGACCAAAGGGGAAGCGAACCATCCAGACTGTTATCGACGAAAAGTTCAAAAGCTAGCATCTGTGATGGTATGGGGGTGCATTAGTGTCCAAGGCATGGGTAACTTACACATCTGTGAAGGCACCATTAATGCTGAAAGGTACATACAGGTTTTGGGACAACATATGCTGCCATCTAAGTGCCGTCTTTTTCATGGACGCCCCTGCTTATTTCAGCAAGACAATGCCAAGCCACATTCAGCACGTGTTACAACAGCGTGGTTTCGTAGTAAAAGAGTGCGGGTACTTTCCTGGCCCGCCTGCAGTCCAGACCTGTCCCCCATGGAAAATGTGTGGCGCATTATGAAGCGTAAAATAGGACAGCGGAGACCCGGGACTGTTGAAGGACTGAAGCTTTACATAAAACAAGAATGGGAAAGAATTCCACTTTCAAAGCTTCAACAATTAGTTTCCTCAGTTCCCAAACGTTTATTGAGTGTTGTTAAAAGAAAAGGTGATGTAACACAGTGGTGAACATGCCCTTTCCCAACTACTTTGGCACGTGTTGCAGCCATGAAGTTCTAAGTTAATTATTATTTGCAAAAAAAAAGTTTATGAGTTTGAACATGAAATATGTTGTCTTTGTAGCATATTCAACTGAATGTGGCTTGAAAAGGATTTGCAAATCATTGTATTCTGTTTATATTTACATCTAACACAATTTCCGAACTCATATGAAAACGGGGTTTGTATTGAATGTTTATATGTTCCAATATATTTTTTGCTCAACTAAAAATGTTGTGTATATTCTAAGTTGTGTATCACATTCAGATGTAAATACCTGGAAATTAAGGCTGAAATGTTGATCTCTTGTCTCATATTCATCTTTTGATGTCAAACCCAAATGTTTTCAGTCTACAACAAAATAAAGGAATTGGTCTAAATGTTCCAATACTTTTGGATGGCACTGTATATACATATACATATATATACTATATATATACACACACATATAAACATCCAAATATATATACACACACATATATACATACAAATATATATACACACACACATGGTATATATATATATATATATATATATATATATATATACATATATACCACATGTGTGTGTTTGTATATATATATATCATACACATTTATATACAGTATATACATATACAGTATATATACACTGTATACATATATATACATATACATAAATACATACATACAGATATATACATTAATATACTGTTTCATGAGGGGTTCCCTCAATCATCAGGAGATTTAAAAAAAAAAAAAAAAAAACTCCTGATGATTGAGGGAACCCCTCATGAAACAGTTCTGTAGAGATGAAGTAGTCTTGTGATTTTTCCCACACCTACATATTGCGCTCTACCACGGTATCGAGCACTATTCTCTGGATAATCCAATCAAGACATATATATATATATATATATGTATATATATATATATATATATATATATATATATATATATATATATATATATGTATATATATATATACATATATATACCACATGTGTGTGTTTGTTTATATATGTGTGTGTATATATATACACACACACACATATATGTGTGTATATATATATATATACTGTATATACACACACACACATATATACACATACATGTAAATATAACACACACACACACATATATATATATATATATACACACACACATATATATATACATATAGATATCTATCTATATATATATACATATAGATATCTATCTATATATATATACATATAGATATCTATATATATATATATGTGTATATATATACACTGAACATGTATTTAATAATCATATACTAAACACATGATTAATATTCATACAGTAAACATGTGTATATATATATATATATATATATATATATATATATATATACAAACACACACATATATTAAGCCGCAGTAACATTCCACACAGTTTGAAAAGTAACACTGTATTGACATATAAGGGGACAAAATGTACTTGGTGTGATTATTTGACGTACCACAATCAATTCAAATGTATTTACATAGCCACTAATCACAAACGTCTCAAAGGGCTGCACAAGCTACAACGACATCCAGGGCTCAGATCTCACATCAGGGCAATAAAAAAGTCAGCCCAATGGGAACAATCACAATCCTTGCAATGGACTGCAGATGTGGGGACTTTGAACAGCTAGCACCTCCTCTCTACATACATGAGGTGGGAGCAAAACAGAAAAGAAAGACTGGAGATCAACTGGCCTAAAAGGGCTCTTTTTAAAGTATACAATTGACTTTTAAAATTGGACTTAAATGCTTCTACTCAATGGAGCCCACGTACCACCAGTGGTACACAAACCACAGTGTATGTACACAAACCACAGTGTATGTACACAAACCACAGTGTATGTACACAAACCACAGTGTATGTACACAAACCACAGTGTATGTACACAAACCACAGTGTATGTACACAAACCACAGTGTATGTACACAAACCACAGTGTATGTACACAAACCACAGTGTATGTACACAAACCACAGTGTATGTACACAAACCACAGTGTATGTACACAAACCACAGTGGTACAAAACATGTATTTAATATTAATACACTAAAAATGTATTTAATATTTATACATTACACATGTATTTAATAATCATATACTAAACATATATTTAATATTATAATAATTATATATTTAATACTCATACAGTAAACATGTATCTAATAATCATATGCTAAACATATATTTAGTGTTTATATAGTAATCATATATTTAACATTCATACAGTAAACATGTATTTATTATTCTCTAAATAAGGCACACTTGGAATTAATTAATGTCTTTGTGTGCAGTTGCGGCAAAATTCCACTGGAGGGCGCACGTTCCCTCTTCATAAGTCTGGTCATTCATACACTAAACAGGAATTTGATATTCATCCACCAAAAATGTATTAAATAATTATACACTAAACATATATTTAATTTATACGCCAAACATGTATTTAATATTAATACACTGAACATGTATTTAATATCAATACACTAAATATGTATTTAATATTAATACACTAACCATGTATTTAATATTTATACACTAAACATCTATTTAACAATCATATACTAAACATATATTTAATTATATACAAATCATTTATTTAATATTCATACAGTTAACATGTATTTAATATTTATACACTAAACATGTATTTAATAATCATATACTAAACATGTATTTAATATTTATACACTAAACATGTATTTAATATTCATACACTAAACATGTATTTAATATTCATACACTAAATATGTATATAATAATCATATACTAAATATATTTATTTATATGCTAATTATATATTTAATATTCATACACTAAACATGTATTTAATATTCACACACTAAACATGTATTTAACATTTATACACTAAACATGTATTTAATATTCATACACTAAACATGTATTTGATATTAATACACTAAACATGTATTTAATATTTATACACTAAACCCTCCATCCATTTTATTCCCTAAACATGTATTTAATATTCATACACTAAACATGTATTTAATATTCATACACTAAACATGTATTTAATATTAATACACAGAACATGTATTTAATAATCATATACTAAACGTATATGTAATCATACATTAATCATATATTTAATATTCATACAGTAAACATGTATTTATTATCCTCTAAATAAGGCACACTTGGAAATAATGAATTTCTTTATGTGTGCAGTTGCGGCAGAAGTCCACAGGAGGGCGCACGTTCCCTCTTAATAAGTCCGGTCCTCTCCGTCTCTCTCTCTCTCTTTTTCCTTTTTTTTGTTTCTTTTAATTTTTTTTTTACATAAGTTTGGTTTCTCATACACTTATATTTATACACTAAACATGTATTTAATATTAATACACTAAACATGTATTTAATATTTATACACTAAACATGTATTTAATATTAATACACTAAACATGCATTTAATATTTATACACTAAACATGTATTTAATATTTATACACTAAACATGTATTTAATATTCATACACTAAACATGTATTTAATATTAATACACTAAACTTGTATTTAATATTAATACACTAAACATGTATTTAATATTAATACAAAAATATGTATTTAATTTTAATAAACTAAACATATATTTAATATTAATACACTAAACATGTATTAAATATTAATACAATAAACATGTATTTAATATTATACACTAAACATGTATTTAATATTAATACAAAAACATGTATTTAAATTTAATAAACTAAACATATATTTAATATTAATACACTAAACATGTATTTAATATTTTTACACTAAACGTGTATTTAATATTTATACACTAAAAGTGTATTTAATATTAATACACTAAACATGTATTTAATATTTATACACTAAACATGTATTTAATATTAATACAAAAACATGTATTTGATTTTAATAAACTAAATATATATTTAATATTAATACACTAAACATGTATTTAACATTAATACACTAAACCTGTATTTACTATTTATACACTAAACATGTATTTAATATTTGTACACTAAACATGTATTTAATATTAATACAAAAACATGTATTTAATTTTAATAAACTAAACATGTATTTAATATTCATACACTAAACATGTATTTAATATTAATACACTAAACATGTATTTAATATTAATACACTAAACATGTATTTAATATTAATACAAAAACATATAATTAATTTTAATAAACTAAACATATATTTAATATTCATACACTAAACATATATTTAATATTCATACACTAAACATGTATTTAATATTTATACACTAAACATGTATTTAATATTCATACACTAAACATGTATTTAATATTTATACACTAAACATGTATTTAATATTAATACACTAAACATGTATTTAATATTTATACACTAAACATGTATTTAATATTTATATAGTAAACATTAATTTAATATTCATACACTAAACATGTATTAAATATTCATTTACTAAACATGTATTTAATATACATACAATAAACATGTATTTAATATTCATACACTAAAATATATTTAATATTCACACACTAAACATGTATTTAATATTTATATACTAAACATGTATTTAATATTCATATACTAAACATGTATTTAATATTAATACAAAAAACATGTATTTAATATGTATACACTAAACATGTATTTAATATCTATACACTAAACATGTATTTAATATTCATACACTAAACATGTATTTAATAATCATATACTAATCATATATTTAACATTCATACAGTAATTCATACACAAATGTTATCTACGACCCCTGACTCACTGGAGTAAGATGAGGTGGAAAAAATACTGCTGACCGGAGTGGGGTTTGAACTCTGTACAATTTGTTCTCATGCAACAGTCTTAACCACTGGGCTACTTTCAGTCTTGTACAGGAAGGATTTTAGTCCAATGTAATCAATGACTCCCGGCCTTAGTAAAGTATGATGTGTGATACATGATGTGTGATACACATCATGTATCACACATCATGTATCACACGTCATGTATCAAACATCATGTATCACACATCATGTATCACACGTCATGTATCACACGTCATGTATCAAACATCATGTATCACACATCATGTATCACACATCATGTATCACACATCATGTATCACACGTCATATATCACACGTCATGTATCAAACATCATGTATCACACGTCATGTATCACACATCATGTATCACACATCATGTATCACACTTCATGTATCACACATCATGTAAAACACGTCATGTATCACACATCATGTATCACACATCATGTATCACACATCATGTATCACACATCATGTATCACACGTCATGTATCACACGTCATGTATCACACATCATATATCACACATCATGTATCACACATCATGTATCACACGTCATGTATCAAACATCATGTATCACACATCATGTATCACACATCATGTATCACACGTCATGTATCACACATCATGTATCACACGTCATGTATCACACGTCATGTATCACACATCATGTATCACACACCATTTATCACACATCATGTATCACACATCATGTATCACACATCATGTATCACACATCATGTATCACACGTCATGTATCACACATCATGTATCACACATCATGTATCACACATCATGTATCACACATCATGTATCACACATCATGTATCACACATGTATCACACGTCATGTATCACACGTCATGTATCACACGTCATGTATCACACGTCATGTATCACACATCATGTATCACACATCATGTATCACACATCATGTATCACACATCATGTATCACACATCATGTATCACACGTCATATATCACACATCATATATCACACATCATGTATCACACATCATGTACCAAACATCATGTATCACACATCATGTGTCACACATCATGTATCACACATCATGTATCAAACGTCATGTATCACACATCATGTATCACACATCATGTATCACACATCATGTATCACACATCATGTATCAAACATCATGTATCACACATCATGTATCACACATCATGTATCACACATTGTGTATCAAACATCATGTATCACACATCATGTATCACACGTCATGTATCACACGTCATGTATCACACATCATGTATCACACATCATGTATCAAACATCATGTTTCACACATCATGTATCACACATCATGTATCACACATCATGTATCACACGTCATGTATCACACATCATGTATCACACGTCATGTATCACACGTCATGTATCACACGTCATGTATCACACGTCATGTATCACACGTCATGTATCACACGTCATGTATCACACGTCATGTATCACACGTCATGTATCACACGTCATCTATCACACGTCATGTATCACACGTCATGTATCACACGTCATGTATCACACATCATGTATCACACATCATGTATCACACATCATGTATCACACATCATGTATCAAACATCATGTATCACACATCATGTATCACACATCATGTATCACACATCATGTATCACACGTCATGTATCACACGTCATGTATCACACATCATGTATCACACATCATGTATCAAACGTCATATATCATACGTCATGTATCACACGTCATGTATCACACGTCATGTATCACACGTCATGTACCACACGTCATGTATCAAACGTCATGTATCACACGTCATGTATCACACGTCATGTATCACACGTCATGTATCACACGTCATGTATCACACATCATGTATCACACATCATGTATCACACATCATGTATCACACATCATGTATCACACGTCATGTATCACACGTCATGTATCAAACATCATGTATCACACATCATGTATCACACGTCATGTATCACACGTCATGTATCACACATCATATATCACACATCATGTATCACACATGTATCACACATCATGTATCACACGTCATGTATCACACGTC
>NC_084625.1:200009-257632 GCF_033978795.1 Nerophis ophidion
TTTCCCCTGCACTTGACGTTGTGGTCGTCTTTGTCTGAGGTCTGCTTTCACTTCTGGGCTTGCTGAGCAAAAACAAAAACCAAAAACACTTCACACTTTACTCTGCAGCACACACAACACTGCAGCACACACAACACTGCAGCACACACAACACTGCAGCACACACAACACTGCAGCACACACAACACTGCAGCACACACAACACTGCAGCACACACAACACTGCAGCACACACAACACTGCAGCACACACAACAGGAACATGACTGCACATCATTACCTGGGAATGTGGACTTTTGCAATAACAACATGTTGAATAGGAATATTTTGTGAGGTAATACAAGTAATAACTGTACAACGTTGTGTACTTTTGCAATAAGAACATGTTGAATATGAATATTTTGTCAGGTAATACAAGTAATAACTGTACAACGTTGTGTACTTTTGCAATAAGAACATGTTGAATATGAATATTTTGTGAGGTAATACAAGTAATAACTGTACAACGTTGTGTACTTTTGCAATAAGAACATGTTGAATATGAATATTTTGTCAGGTAATACAAGTAATAATTGTACAACGTTGTGTACTTTTGCAATAAGAACATGTTGAATATGAATATTTTGTCAGGTAATACAAGTAATAACTGTACAACGTTGTCATCCCCCAACATGTCTTTAATACTCACTTTTAACTCCACGTCGTCATACTGACAGTTGTTTGGAATATTTAAGGAAGTACATTTGAATAATTCTTGTGCACATAAAACACACACGTGACTCTCACAATTATGTACAACAACATGTAAAAAAACAGACTTACCGTATTACATCACACACTCCATTCATTAATTACTGTATGTTTACTTACAGTTGGGATCAAAATTATTCAACCCTCACACAATTTTGGTGTTTTAACAAATTGGACATTTATTCCTTATTTTGTTTATAGTCATATCAAATAAAGATGTGTCAAATAGACAAATGCAACTTAAATTGTAACACTGTATTTTACAAAATAGCAAAAAAGGACATTTTTATTAATATCTCATTGACAAAATGAATCAAGCCCCTAGTTCCATGCATCTTTAGTACTTAGTAGAACAGTAATGACATCCTTCAAAGTTCCATGCATCTTTAGTACTTAGTAGAACAGTAATGACATCCTTCAAAGTTCCATGCATCTTTAGTACTTAGTAGAACAGTAATGACATCCTTCAAAGTTCCATGCATCTTTAGTACTTAGTAGAACAGTAATGACATCCTTCAAAGTTCCATGCATCTTTAGTACTTAGTAGAACAGTAATGACATCCTTCAAAGTTCCATGCATCTTTAGTACTTAGTAGAACAGTAATGACATCCTTCAAAGTTCCATGCATCTTTAGTACTTAGTAGAACAGTAATGACATCCTTCAAAGTTCCATGCATCTTTAGTACTTAGTAGAACAGTAATGACATCCTTCAAAGTTCCATGCATCTTTAGTACTTAGTAGAACAGTAATGACATCCTTCAAAGTTCCATGCATCTTTAGTACTTAGTAGAACAGTAATGACATCCTTCAAAGTTCCATGCATCTTTAGTACTTAGTAGAACAGTAATGACATCCTTCAAAGTTCCATGCATCTTTAGTACTTAGTAGAACAGTAATGACATCATTCAAAGTTCCATGCATCTTTAGTACTTAGTAGAACAGTAATGACATCCTTCAAAGGTGATACACAAGCTTCTTGCAAGCATCTCCAGTATTTGAGCCCATTCCTCTTGGACAAAGGCCTCCAGTTCATTCATATTCTTGGACTTGTGTGCTGCAACTGCCTTCTTCAAGTCCCACCACAGCTTTTCTAGAGGATTTAGGTCTGGCCACTCCAGAGTCTTCCAGCCCTCCTTCTGCAACCACTCTGATGTATGCTTGGGATCCTTGTCCTGTTGGAAGGTCCAACGTCTCCCAAGCCTCAGCTTCGTCACTGACTTCATGACATTTGCAGCTAATATATCCTGCTAGGAAATAGAATTCATAATGCCTTGAACGTGCTGGAGATTCCCGGTACCTGACGCAGAGAAACAGCCCCAGAGCATGATTGACCCCCCACCATGCTTAACAGTAGGAAAGGTGTTCTTCTCTTTGTAAGCTTCATTTTTTCTCCTCCAGACATAACCTTGATTCATAGGCCCAAAGAGTTCCACTTTTGTCTCATCACTCCATAGAACAGTTTCCCAAAACCTTTGGGGTTTGTCTAGATGATTTTTGGCATACTGGAGTCTATTTTCTTGTGCCTGGTAGTCAGAAGTGGTGTGCACCTGGGAGTTCTGGCATGGAGGCCTTCATCTCGTAGTGCGCGCCTTATTGTCTGGGACGACACCTGCGTTCCCCCCTCTGCAATGTCCTGTTGTAGTTCCTCAGCTGTTACCCGGGGGGTTTTCACCACTGTACACACACAGCATCCTCTTTCTACCACGCCCAGGTAGTGTTTCCACTGTGCCTTTAGCTAAATTTAAACTTGCGAATTATGCTCCCAACTGTGTCTCTTGGAATGTGTAATGTCTTTGCTATTTTCTTATATCCACATCCTTTCTTATGAAGAGAAATGACCTCCTCTCTTGACTTCTTTGACCACTCCCTGGACTTCACCATGTTGCAAATACACCATTGACCATCTACAAGAAGCTGAGCGTCACAGTCTTTTTCAATCAGTTTAATTGTTGCTCCTTATGGTTCTAATCACATCTACAGGTGTTTTCAACACCTGATTGAAAAGACCTTATTCAAATTCTGTTCTTAAGAGTTATGATCTTCAAGGGGTTGAATAATTTTGTCAATGAGATATTAAGAAAAATGTCCTTTTTTGGTATTTTGTAAAATACAGTGTTACAATTTAAGTTGCATTTGTGGATTTGACACATCTTTATTTGATATGACTATAAACAAAATACGGAATAAATGTCCAACTTGCTAAAATACCAAAATTGTGTGGGGGTTGAATAATTTTGATCACAACTGTAGCATGTTGACACGGGTGCGCTGGAGCCTATCCCAGCTGACTTTGACATGATATGGTGTTTAATATAAAACAGTTGCCGATTAAAAAAAATAAAATAAACAACAAGTTCATTGGTCATCTGCAGTCAGTGCGGCCATTCGCACTTCCAAGGAGCCGATTTTGGAACTTTGAGACATTTTGCTAACTTCTCACAGCCGGCTGGAGCCCAGTTCTGAAACACAACAACAACAAGCTCTTATGCGCCGTCATGGTTATACACTGTATGATTTTTAAAAATGATATACTGTTTTGTCCAGCTATTTTCTTGGATAACGCATATTTTAAATACTTGTGAGAAATTTAAATGAATATTATTTAAAATGATTCTTTATTATTTGTTTTTGTGTACTCATCCAGCCTGTAAAACTAGTCAAAGTTGTTTGATTGGGTTTTAGTTAATTATTGAAGTTTTTTTTTTGCCATGACCTGATTCCTTAAAATACAATTAAAAAATGTTGAGATGGAAAATACATCAAAATATATCCATATTTCATTTATATTTTTGAGTGGAATAGTTTAGTCAATTTGCCACAAGGGGGCAGTGTTTAACCACAAAAGCATCCACCTTTTAACAGAAAGAAGGAGCAGTTGACCATAAACACAAGCAAGCAGTACATGGCCACCGGATCGGACCGGACCCCCTCCACAAGGGAGGGGGGGACATAGAAGAAAAAGAAAAGAAGCGGCAGATCAACTGGTCTAAAAAGGAGGTCTATTTAAAGGCTAGAGTATACAGATGAGTTTTAAGGTGAGACTTAAATGCTTCTACTGAGGTGGCATCTCCAACTGTTACCGGGAGGGCATTCCAGAGTACTGGAGCCCGAACGGAAAACGCTCTATAGCCCGCAGATGTTTTTTGGGCTCTAGGAATCACTAATAAGCCGGAGTCTTTTGAACGCAGATTTCTTGCCGGGACATATGGTACAATACAATCAGCAAGATAGGATGGAGCTAGACCGTGTAGTATTTTATACGTAAGTAGTAAAACCTTAAAGTCACATCTTAAGTGCACAGGAAGCCAGTGCAGGTGAGCCAGTATAGGTATATATGTATGTATATATGTATATAAAGGTATATACAGTATATATGTATGTATATATGTATATAAAGGTATATACAGTATATATGTATGTATATATGTATATAAAGGTATATACAGTATATATGTATGTATATATGTATATAAAGGTATATACAGTACAGGCGTAATGTGATCAAACTTTCTTGTTCTTGTCAAAAGTCTAGCAGCCGCATTTTGTACCAACTGTAATCTTTTAATGCTAGACATGGGGAGACCCGAAAATAATACGTTACAGTAGTCGAGGCGAGACGTAACAAACGCATGGATAATGATCTCGGCGTCTTTAGTGGACAGAATGGAGCGAATTTTAGCGATATTACGGAGATGAAAGAAGGCCGTTTTAGTAATGCTTTTAATGTGTGCCTCAAAGGAGAGAGTTGGGTGGAAGATAATACCCAGATTCTTTACCGTGTCGCCTTGTTTAATTGTTTGGTTGTCAAATGTTAGAGTTGTATTATTAAATAGAGTTCGGTGTCTAGCAGGACCGATAATCAGCATTTCCGTTTTTTTGGCGTTGAGTTGCAAAAAGTTAGCGGACATCCATTGTTTAATTTCATTAAGACACGCCTCCAGCTGACTACAATCCGGCGTGTTGGTCAGCTTTAGGGGCATGTAGAGTTGGGTGTCATCAGCATAACAGTGAAAGCTAACACCGTATTTGCGTATGATGTCACCTAGCGGCAGCATGTAGATGCTGAAGAGTGCAGGGCCAAGGACCGAACCCTGGGGAACTCCACACGTTACCTTAACGTAGTCCGAGGTCACATTGTTATGGGAGACACACTGCATCCTACCAGTAAGATAAGAGTTAAACCAAGACAGGGCTAAGTCTGACATACCAATTCGTGTTTTGATACGTTCTAATAAAATATTATGATCGACGGTATCGAAAGCAGCGCTAAGATCGAGGAGCAGCAACATAGATGACGCATCAGAATCCATCGTTAGCAATAGATCATTAGTCATTTTTGCGAGGGCTGTCTCCGTGGAGTGATTTGCCCTGAAACCGGATTGAAAGGTTTCACATAGATTGTTAGACGCTAAGTGTTCATTTAACTGCTCCGCAACAATTTTTTCGAGGATTTTTGAAATGAAGGGAAGGTGAGACACCGGTCGGTAGTTTACCATGAGGTCAGGATCGAGGTTAGGTCTTTTAAGGAGAGGATGAATAACCGCTTTTTTGAATGCTAGGGGAACAGTGCCCGAGGAGAGTGATAAGTTTATAATATTTAGCACTGATGGACCTAATAATACAAAGAGCTCCTTGATCAGTTTCCCAGGAAGAGGGTCAAGTAAACATGTTGTTTGTTTTATTCCATTTACACGTTGTAACAATTCCTCTAATGTTATTTCCTCAAAACGAGAGAAACTATTTTGGAGGGCAGTATCCGCCGTATATACCATCGTGTCAGTGTTAATAGAACCCCGTTGTAGCTGGGACGCATTGTCTTTAATCTCCTTTCTAATGACTTCCATTTTCTTACTAAAGAATTGCATAAAGTCATCAGCTGAGTGGGTGGAGCTACTGGAAGGAGTCCCTTGTTGGGTTAGCGATGCTACCGTACTAAACAAAAATTTAGGATTGTTTTTATTACGGTGGATGAGATTTGAGTAATATTTAGCTTTAGCTAAGGTAAGCATGCGTTTATAAGTTCTTAAACCATCACTCCATGCTTGATGGTGCACCTCAAGTTTAGTCGTGCGCCATTTGCGTTCCAGCTTATAGATATATATAGATATATATCTATCTATATATATATGTATATATATATATATATATATATAGATATATATCTATCTATATATATATATATATATATATATATATATATATATATATATATATATACATATATACTTTACTATTCTGTATTTGTTTGTTTTAAAGAATCCATTTTGGGTTACAACAAACAACTATTATTGGTATTATTTATATCATTATTAATACTGTTGCTTTTATGAATTTTTGGTTTTCCATCTGTTTTTGTTTTTCTTTTCGAAATGTATGTGTACATTATGTCTTCTCAATTGC
Source organism: Nerophis ophidion (assembly GCF_033978795.1). Lineage (NCBI taxonomy): Eukaryota > Metazoa > Chordata > Actinopteri > Syngnathiformes > Syngnathidae > Nerophis > Nerophis ophidion. The sequence continues at coordinate 206,160 of NC_084625.1, forward strand.
TTAGTCGATTGCTATCCTAAATTATGTAATGCTGGGATTGGGATGGAGTCACTCTTACCTTATTTCATTAGACTGATTAACATTTTGTTAGTTTTGAAAATAAATGTTAGAAATAAGGCCAACATTGTGCGTATAAATCAGCAGCCAAGCGAAGCGATCTGGAACCTGTTTTTAATTTGCATACCAAATAATATAGAGAATCGTGTTGAATTGAAAATGTATTACATTTTTATTTCAACTGATTTGATTTTAAAGAAACACAAAAATAACCAATTGATTTGGTAGGATTAATCCAGCATTGTATTTGAAATGACCCAGCATTTGGGTTGAATATAGATGACCCATCGATCTGGGTTAAATTAACTCAGCAATCGTTACCCAGCAGCTGGGTTGAAAACTGCCAACATTGTGTAGTTTTCAACCCAGCAGTTGTTAGAGCGTATGCTTGTGTCCCCGCCTCCACCCACAGAGACAAATACAGTGGACAAATACTGTAAAGAGGGTTCACTCGCTTCGCAATAGATGTTCGATGAAACTCTCAGGAAATACTAGAAATGGGATTTTAAACACGTGACTTCACCTTGGAGCTGTTACGGACCATTGTCTGGCTTCAGAACTTTTGTTTTTACGTTTTGGAAAGGTACAGTCTGCGCTCTCCTAGTTTCTTGCTGGACTTTTTCAATCCGAGGTCCAAGCATTTTAAATTGGATATTTTCCCAGTCTTTTTCTTGACCTTCTGAGCTCAAAAAGCGTCTTCCGCATTGGAAACAGGTGTGAGGGTAGATTACTTTGCAGCTTACCATCACAGCCCGGTCGCACATGTTGAGCTGGGGAACGCCTGGTGTGAGCGTCTTCCTGTGCTCCTCCACAACTGGAGAGATGCGGCCCACAACCTCCTGGTATTCCCCGGTCAAAACACTGTCCACACAAAGCACACGGGGGTCCGCGTTAATCAATTCATGGTAGTTAAGTTCGTAAGTTGAGGTACAACTGTACACCGTTTTATTATATATTTTTCTCAGTTGCATGCACCGAGTCTCTGAGTGAACATGAGTTTGACGGCGCTAGCTGCGTTCACTTAGCACATACAGTCCTGGTCAAAACTTTACAGACACTTGTAAAGAAGATCAAGTCATTGCTGTATTGAGTTTCCAGTCATTTCTAGAACAACACATGGACTAAAATAAGACCTTCTGGAGGAAAGTTCTGTGGTCAGATGAAACAAAAATTGAGCTGTTTGGCCACAATACCCAGCAATATGTTTTGTGGAGAAAAGGTGAGGCCTTTAATCCCAGGAACACAATTCCTACCGTCAGGCATGGTGGTGGTAACATTATGCTCTGGGCCTGTTTTGCTGTCAGTGGAACTGGTGCTTTACAGAGAGTAAATGGGACAATGAAAAAGGAGGATTACCTCCAAATTCTTCAGGATCTACAATAATCAGCCCGGAGGTTGGGTCTCGGGCGTAGTTGGGTGTTCCAACAGGACAATGACCCCAAAACACATCAAAAGTAGTAAATGGATGGCTAAATCAGGCTACAACTAGGGTTTTAGAATGGCCTTCCCCAAATTCTGACTTAAACATGTGGACAATGCTGAAGAAACAAGTCCATGTCAGAAAACCAACACGTTTAGCTGAATTGCACCAATTTTGTCAAGAAGAGTGGTCAAAAATTCAACCAGAAGCTTGTGGATGGCTACCAAAAGTGCCTTATTGCAGTGAAACTTGCCAAGGGACATGTAAGCAAATATTAACATTGCTGTATGTATACTTTTGACTCTCACATTTGCTCACATTTCCAGTAGACCAGTGGTTCTTAACCTGGGTTCGATCGAACCTTAGGGGTTCGATCAGTCAACCTCAGGGGTTCGACGGAGCCTCCATCCAAACCTGACTAAATAACAAGTTCAACGTTTTATTATGGGCTTCACGGTGGAATAGGGGTTCGTGCGTCTGCCTCACAACACGAAGGTCCTGAGTAGTCCTGGGTTCAATCCCGGGCTCGGGATCTTTCTGTGTGGAGTTTGCATGTTCTCCCCGTGACTGCGTGGGTTCCCTCCGAGTACTCTGGCTTCCTCCCACCTCCAAAGACATGCACCTAGGGATAGGCCCCTCCCACCTCCAAGCCAAGCACCTGGGGATAGGCCCCTCCCACCTCCAAAGACATGCACCTGGGGATAGGCCCCTCCCACCTCCAAAGACATGCACCTGGGGATAGGCCCCTCCCACCTCCAAAGACATGCACCTAGGGATAGGCCCCTCCCACCTCCAAAGACATGCACCTAGGGATAGGCCCCTCCCACCTCCAAAGACATGCACCTGGGGATAGGCCCCTCCCACCTCCAAAGACATGCACCTGGGCATGGGCCCCTCCCACCTCCAAAGACATGCACCTGGGGATAGGCCCCTCCCACCTCCAAAGACATGCACCTGGGGATAGGCCCCTCCCACCTCCAAAGACATGCAACTGGGGATAGGCCCCTCCCACCTCCAAAGACATGCACCTGGGAATAGGCCCCTCCCACCTCCAAAGACATGCAACTGGGGATAGGCGACTCCCACCTCCAAAGACATGCACCTGGGGATAGGCCCCTCCCACCTCCAAAGACATGCACCTGGGGATAGGCGACTCCCACCTCCAAAGACATGCACCTAGGGATAGGCCCCTCCCACCTCCAAAGACATGCACCTGGGGATAGGCGACTCCCACCTCCAAAGACATGCACCTAGGGATAGGCCCCTCCCACCTCCAAAGACATGCACCTGGGGATAGGCCCCTCCCACCTCCAAAGACATGCACCTGGGGATAGGCGACTCCCACCTCCAAAGACATGCACCTAGGGATAGGCCCCTCCCACCTCCAAAGACATGCACCTGGGGATAGGCCCCTCCCACCTCCAAAGACATGCACCTGGGGATAGGCCCCTCCCACCTCCAAAGACATGCACCTGGGGATAGGCCCCTCCCACCTCCAAAGACATGCACCTAGGGATAGGCCCCTCCCACCTCCAAAGACATGCACCTAGGGATAGGCCCCTCCCACCTCCAAAGACATGCACCTGGGGATAGGCCCCTCCCACCTCCAAAGACATGCACCTGGGCATGGGCCCCTCCCACCTCCAAAGACATGCACCTGGGGATAGGCCCCTCCCACCTCCAAAGACATGCACCTGGGGATAGGCCCCTCCCACCTCCAAAGACATGCAACTGGGGATAGGCCCCTCCCACCTCCAAAGACATGCACCTGGGAATAGGCCCCTCCCACCTCCAAAGACATGCAACTGGGGATAGGCGACTCCCACCTCCAAAGACATGCACCTGGGGATAGGCCCCTCCCACCTCCAAAGACATGCACCTAGGGATAGGCCCCTCCCACCTCCAAAGACATGCACCTAGGGATAGGCCCCTCCCACCTCCAAAGACATGCACCTGGGGATAGGCCCCTCCCACCTCCAAAGACATGCACCTGGGGATAGGCCCCTCCCACCTCCAAAGACATGCAACTGGGGATAGGCGACTCCCACCTCCAAAGACATGCACCTGGGGATAGGCGACTCCCACCTCCAAAGACATGCACCTGGGGATAGGCCCCTCCCACCTCCAAAGACATGCACCTAGGGATAGGCCCCTCCCACCTCCAAAGACATGCACCTGGGGATAGGCCCCTCCCACCTCCAAAGACATGCACCTGGGGATAGGCGACTCCCACCTCCAAAGACATGCACCTAGGGATAGGCCCCTCCCACCTCCAAAGACATGCACCTAGGGATAGGCCCCTCCCACCTCCAAAGACATGCACCTGGGGATAGGCCCCTCCCACCTCCAAAGACATGCACCTGGGGATAGGCGACTCCCACCTCCAAAGACATGCACCTAGGGATAGGCCCCTCCCACCTCCAAAGACATGCACCTAGGGATAGGCCCCTCCCACCTCCAAAGACATGCACCTGGGGATAGGCCCCTCCCACCTCCAAAGACATGCACCTGGGGATAGGCCCCTCCCACCTCCAAAGACATGCAACTGGGGATAGGCGACTCCCACCTCCAAAGACATGCACCTGGGGATAGGCCCCTCCCACCTCCAAAGACATGCACCTGGGGATAGGCGACTCCCACCTCCAAAGACATGCACCTGGGGATAGGCGACTCCCACCTCCAAGCCAAGCACCTGGGGATAGGCCCCTCCCACCTCCAAAGACATGCACCTAGGGATAGGCCCCTCCCACCTCCAAAGACATGCACCTGGGGATAGGCCCCTCCCACCTCCAAAGACATGCACCTGGGGATAGGCCCCTCCCACTTCCAAAGACATGCACCTGGGAATAGGTTGATTGGCAACACTAAATGGTCCCTAGTGTGTGAATGTGAGTGTGAATGTTGTCCGTCTATCTGTGTTGGCCCTGCGATGAGGTGGCGACTTGTCCAGGGTGTACCTCGACTTACGCCCGATTGTAGCTGAGATAGGCACCAGCGCCCCCCTGCAACCCCAAAGGGAATAAGCGGCAGAAATGGATGGATGGATGTTTTATTATTATACTCAAATGACAGCAATCATTTCCATGAGGTTATTTTCTCCTGTAAGTGTTTTGGCACACTTGCAATGAGAGAAAAAAACATTGTTTTCCATGAGCTCTGTACAAGGTGGGTTTGGAAATAATGTGTACCCCTTTCAGATATCACATTTAAGTCCCACTAAAACATTGACATGTTGCACAATGAGATGTAAACATGCAATCATGTGTACATTCCTGTAACTTTATGTTCGTAAGATATATCTTTATTAGTATTTCTTTAATATAGTAAAATCACTAAATTAAGAAAAAACATTTTGTTTTTCACTATCAATCAATCAATCAATCAATGTTTATTTATATAGCCCCAAATCACAAATGTCTCAAAGGACTGCACAAATCATTACGACTACAACATCCTCGGAAGAACCCACAAAAGGCCAAGGAAAACTCACACCCAGTGGGCAGGGAGAATTCACATCCAGTGGGACGCCAGTGACAATGCTGACTATGAGAAACCTTGGAGAGGACCTCAGATGTGGGCAACCCCCCCCCTCTAGGGGACCGAAAGCAATGGATGTGGAGCGGGTCTAACATGATACTGTGAAAGTTCAATCCATAGTGGCTCCAACACAGCCGCCAGAGTCCCGTAAAGAAGGGTTCGGTGGATGCACATATGAAACTGGCGGGGTTCGGTACCTCCAACAAGGTTAAGAACCACTGCAGTAGACCCATAATAAATTCATAAAAGAACCAAACTTCATGAATGTTTTTTTTTTGTGACCAACAAGTATGTGCTCCAATCACTACATCACAAAAAAATAAGAGTTGTAGAAATGATTGTAAACTCAAGACAGCCATGACATGATGTTCTTTACAAGTATGTACACTTTTGACCACCACTGTACATTGACGCTTGAAAAATAGCTTTTATGATGTTTGAGGGCCAAAAAACATGTTTGCAAGAAGCTCATTAACCCGCACAAGAGTTGTTTAAAAGGACGCACGCACGCACGCACGCACGCACGCACGCACGCACGCACGCACGCACGCACGCACGCACGCACGCACGCACGCACGCACGCACGCACGCACGCACGCACGCACGCACGCACGCACGCACGCACGCACGCACGCACGCACACACACACACACACACACACACACACACACACACACACACACACACACACACACACACACACACACACACACACAGGTTATCATTTGGAATGGGGACCAAGTTTTGGTTCATGACTTGTGGGGACCACCCTTTCTACGGGTTGTGGATGCATAAAAAAACTGGTGTAAAATGTCCACTGGCCAGTTAGCTCATACACGTCTTTAAATCTCTGGATTGATGAAGTAATGTGCTGATCATTCTTACTGGGGACCCTGGGGAAAAGAGTTCATATGGTTCATGGGGACCAAATTGAAATGATTTTGCATAATTCACACAAATTTGTACGTGACTACTGAGGACCATTAAAAAAAAAGAAGTTAAAATTAGATGTTAAATATGTTTACTTTTCAGTAAACATATTTTTTGGGCCAAAGCATTTAAAATCACTTAGGCATCTTCAGAATGGATCTGACTATCATTTAAAAGGGTTTCCCTTTAGGGGACCTGTTTTTTTGGTCCCCATACTGTCAGAGGTCCCCTAAAACAGTGGTTCTCAACCTTTTTTCAGTGATGTACCCCCTGTGAACATTTTTTAATTCAAGTACCCCCTAATCAGAGCAAAGCCTTTTTGGTTGAAAAAAAGAGATAAAGAAGTAAAATACAGCACTATGTCATCAGTTTCTGATTTATTAAATTGTATAACAGTGCAAAATATTGCTCATTTGTAGTGGTCTTTCTTCAACTGTTTGGAAAAAAAGATATAAAAATAACTAAAAGCTTGTTGAAAAATAAACAAGTGATTCAATTCTAAATGCATATTTCTCCACGTAGAAGTAATCATCAACTTAAAGTGTCCTCTTTGGGGATTGTAATAGAGATTCATCTGGATTCATCAACTTACTTCTAAACATTTCTTCACAAAAAAAGAAATCTTTTGTCACACCGCGGTGAGGGAAGTCTTGTCTTGTTTGTTTTCTGTCTTGTGATGCGCATATTTTATTTTGAAAAGCTACTCCTCTTGTTCCAGATCACGGGCCCTTCCTTTTGTGTCACCAGTCTGACGTCATCCCTGACCCTTGATTGTTTCCACCTGTTTCCCATCACCATCTTGTCCTATTTAAGCTCATGCCGCCTCTTGTCCTGTGCCAGATCGTCTCGTGCTTACGTGCCTTTCTAACGTCCATGCTCATGTCCATGTTGATATCCTTATCGTGCTTATTCCCTTGTTTTCTTCCTTGGATCAAGAAATTAATTGCTGTAATTTTGAGTTTTACTTTTTCCTCCTTTGTTTTCCTAGCCTTCGTCCATCCTATTTGGTGAGTTTTGTGTTTTTTCCAAATTCCCTTTTTCCTTTAATATTGAGTGATTTTTTGTTTATCCGTATTAAGTATATATTTATAGCCTTTTTGTTCGTCCTCCTATTGGAGCGCTTTATGTTATTTTTATAGTAGAAACGACTTTATTGTAAGTTCCTTCTTTTGTTAGTTTTCTCCTTCTATTTTTTGGAGTGAATTTTGGTTGACCTTTTTCCGGAATCATTTCAGCAAATTATTTGTTAGTTATTATATGCATAATACTTTTTGCTCTGGAGGTTAAAAGTTATTTCAAAATAAAAGCTTTTTTTGGAACTTCCTCTCTGCATCTGGGTCCACTCCCTATTCCACGCGCTGACATCTTTAACATCAATATTTATGGAACATGCCCACAAAAAATCTAGCAGTCAACACTGAATATTGTATTGTTGTATTTTTTTCACAGTTTATGAACTAACATACATATTTTGTTGAAGTATTATTCAATAAATATATTTATAAAGGATTTTTTAATTGTTTTTTTTTTTTAGAATATTTTAAAAAAATCTCACGTACCCCTTGGCATACCTTCAAGTACCCCCAGGGGTGCGCTTACCACCATTTGAGAACCACCGCCCTAAAGGTGACTGTGTAAACCAGGGTTGTCAAACTCCTTTTAGATGGGGGGCCACATGGAGAAAAATCTACTCTCAAGTGGGCTGGACTGGTAATAAACGGCACGATAACGTAAAAATAAATACAACTTCAGATTGTTTTCTTTGTTTGAAAATAGAAAAAGCACATTCTGGAAATGCACAAATCCTGTTGGGTTTGTTTCACACTTACATGTTGCGGTTAATAGAATTCTATCTTTATTTGTCGTTATTTATACTTTCTGAATAAATTATGTGATAATGTTCATCAGTCAACTCATTGGTGTTAATTTTCAATCTGTCGAGATACAAAAATAATATCAAAATCAAATTACGGGATGGTTTTTATGTAGGTTGTTCATTTTCATATGGTTTATTTTTTTTGCATATGTAGGATAATCTACAAAGATACAACCAATTGCTGTTGCGGCATCTAGTGGACACATTTAGAACAGCAGTTTCTTTCATTCAAAAATTTTGGGTCATTGTTATACTTAGCAAACTCATCCCACGGGCCGGGTAAAACCTGTCCACGGGTCTGATCCGGCCCACGGGCCATACGTTTGACACCCCTGGTGTAAACAGAGCAATGTCCCCATTAAAGTCCTACTGAAAGCCACTACTAGCCACCACGCAGTCTGATAGTTTATACATCAATGATGAAATATTAACATTGCAACACATGACAATACGGCCGCTTTAGTTTATTATATTGCTATTTGAAATTTCCCGGGACTTTTTTCTTGAAAACGTTGCGTAATGATGACGTGTACGCGTGACATCAGGGGCTGTTATGAATATGAGCGCTGCACACACACACAGCTAAAAGTCGTCTGATTTAACCGCATAATTACACAGTATTTTGGACATCCGTGTTGCTTAATCTTTTGCAATTTGTTCAATTAATATTGGAGAAGTCAAAGTAAAAAGATGGAGTTGGGAAGCTTTAGCCTTTAGCCACACAAACACACGGTGATTCTTTGTTTAAAATTCATGGAGGTGAAACTTTACTATGGATCAGAGCGGACATGGATCCCGACTACATGTCAACCAGCAGGTTTCGGTGAGAACATTTTGGTTAAAAAGTCGCTTCTTACCGGATATCAGCTGAGCTTGTGCCTCCCGTACAACTGCCGTCGACTTCCCTGAGACACTGCGCGTCAACACCCGGCCGTGGACATACACCTCCGACTATCAGGTACTGTTAAACACACTAAAACACTAGCAACACAATAGAAAGATAAGGGATTTCCCAGAATAATCCTAGTAAATGTGTCTAAAAACATCTGAATCTGTCTTAATGCAACGCGATTGCAATTGCGTTTTTAAAAAAAAAACTTTTTTTATTCTTATTTTTTTCTCTCTAGTCCGTCGCTATCAATATCCTCAAACACAAATCTTTCATCGTCACTCAAATTTATGGGGAAATTGTCGTTTTCTCGGTCCGAATAGCTCTTTTTGTTGGAGGCTCCCATTAAAATCAATGTGAATATATGAAGAGCCATCAACATGTGACGTCGTCGTCTGCGACTTCTGGTAGAGGCAGGACTTTTCTCCAGTTGCCAACTTTATCCTCCATGTTCTCTACTAAATCCTTGCAGCAAAAATATGGCAATATGGGGAAATGATGAAGTATGACACATAGAATGGAGCTGCTATCCCCGTTTAAATAAGAACATCTCATTTCAGTAGGCCTTTGAGTAAGCATTGCCAGAACACACACACACACACACACACACACACACACACACACACACACACACACGGAAATAAATTCCCTTGATTTGTTGCATCTTTGCAAGTGAAACACTGGCCTTCGTGTAGCAGCAAGCGTAACGCTGTGATAAAACACTGCTGTGATGGCTGAGCTTAACTCATTATATCAGAATGTGTGTGTGTGTGTGTGTGTGTGTGTGTGCAGCTTTCAAGCACAATAACACACACGCCGGGGCGACAGTGGACCCCCATCCCCTGTCTCTCAATTACTGCTGTTGGCCAGCAGTGAGCGCCGCACCTCTGCAGGTGATTATATTCAGTGTGTAAAACACGGGGCCCCTGAAGGCTTTCAAAGGAAAGCTGCTCTCGATAGGACCTGTAGGGTTAATGGGCCGCGCATGTGTGTGTGTTGTCTGCTGGCGTGACACACACACAGACAAATATCAGCAGTGCAATTACACCCCTGATACACTCGGCGCCAGCACCTGTGCCAGCACCTGTGCCAGCACCTGTGCCAGCCCCTGTGCCAGCCCCTCCGTCCTCCCGTCGCTGCAAGCCCTGCCTTCTGATTGGCCCCCGGGGACCGTGTGCATGCGTGTGGGTGAAGTGTCAATTAGAGTAATAACCCCGGGCCCTGTCCAGCGCACACCTACCCTCCCCACCCCGGATCTCCCATCAGCCGGCACCTGCTCCCCGTGCTCCATCCCCTCAGCTTTTAGCTTCCCTCCAGAATGACAGCAGCACAATTAGTCTCTCTCTGTCTCTCCCATCAGCTAACGACTGGGACCTGCGCCGATGTCTCTCCCATCAGCTAACGACTGGGACCCACGCCGATGTCTCTCCCATCAGCTAACGACTGGGACCCGCGCCGATGTCTCTCCCATCAGCTAACGACTGGGACCCGCGCCGATGTCTCTCCCATCAGCTAACGACTGGGACCCGCGCCGGTGTCTCTCCCATCAGCTAACGACTGGGACCCACGCCGATGTCTCTCCCATCAGCTAACGACTGGGACCCGCGCCGATGTCTCTCCCATCAGCTAACGACTGGGACCCGCGCCGATGTCTCTCCCATCAGCTAACGACTGGGACCCGCGCCGATGTCTCTCCCATCAGCTAACGACTGGGACCCGCGCCGATGTCTCTCCCATCAGCTAACGACTGGGACCCGCGCCGATGTCTCTCCCATCAGCTAACGACTGGGACCCGCGCCGATGTCTCTCCCATCAGCTAACGACTGGGACCCGCGCCGATGTCTCTCCCATCAGCTAACGACTGGGACCCGCGCCGATGTCTCTCCCATCAGCTAACGACTGGGACCCACGCCGATGTCTCTCCCATCAGCTAACGACTGGGACCCGCGCCGGTGTCTCTCCCATCAGCTAACGACTGGGACCCGCGCCGATGTCTCTCCCATCAGCTAACGACTGGGACCCGCGCCGATGTCTCTCCCATCAGCTAACGACTGGGACCCGCGCCGATGTCTCTCCCATCAGCTAACGACTGGGACCCGCGCCGATGTCTCTCCCATCAGCTAACGACTGGGACCCGCGCCGATGTCTCTCCCATCAGCTAACGACTGGGACCCGCGCCGATGTCTCTCCCATCAGCTAACGACTGGGACCCGCGCCGATGTCTCTCCCATCAGCTAACGACTGGGACCCGCGCCGATGTCTCTCCCATCAGCTAACGACTGGGACCCGCGCCGATGTCTCTCCCATCAGCTAACGACTGGGACCCGCGCCGATGTCTCTCCCATCAGCTAACGACTGGGACCCGCGCCGATGTCTCTCCCATCAGCTAACGACTGGGACCCGCGCCGATGTCTCTCCCATCAGCTAACGACTGGGACCCGCGCCGGTGAGGAGAAAAAAACTTGATTACACTTTTTTTTTTTAAAGAATAAAAAAAAAAAGCGGATGAAATTCACCGTGGTTACGTGAAATTACAAATCCTGCCAATCTCGATTTCCATTGCCGCATCGTTTTCATTCCCCATTCCGCGATAATAGAATAGACTTTATTGTCCTTATATTTGCATATAACGAGATTAACGACTCCAATTTAAAGTCCTACTGAAAGCCACTACTAGCGACCACACAGTCTGATAGTTTATATATCAATGATGAAATATTAACATTGCAACACATGACAATACGGCCGGGTTAGTTTACTAAATTGCAATTTTAAATTTCCTGCAAAGTTTCCTGTTGAAACCGTCGCGGAATGATGACGCTTATGTTGACGCGTGCTTGTGACGTTAGTGGTTGAAGCCGACATTTTATCCCAGCACCACTCACGGCTAAAAGTCGTCCGATTTAATCGCATAATTACACAGTATTTTGGACATCTGTGTTGCTGAATCTTTTGCAATTTGTTCAATTAATATTGGAGACGTCAAAGAAGAATGCTGTTGGTGGAAATAGGTGGATTGCAGCCGCCTTTAGCAACCAAAACACAGCCGGTGTTTCTTTGTTTGTTTCGAAGCTTTACTATGGAACATATTTCTCTACCACATGTCGACCGGCAGGTTTTGGTGAGAAAATTGTGGTAATAATTCGGTTCTTACCGGAGACATCAGGGGAACTTGTGTCGTTCTTCCTGCAGCAGCTCTCAAAGAGGCAGCTGCGACTTTCTTGGTTCCTCCATGGCTTCCATCAGAGACACTGGCGGTCACCAAACCCCTCCGACTTTCAGGTATGACTTTGTAATCTCACTAAAACACTAGTAACACAATAATCAGATAAGGGATTTTCCAGAATTATCCTAGTAAATGTGTCTAATAACATCTGAATCGCTCCCACTGCCGTCGCCTTTTTTTTCTTTTTTCTATTGCTTCACTCTAACTTTCCTCATCCACGAATCTTTCATCCTCGTTCAAATTAATTGGGAAATCGTCGCTTTCTCTGTCCTAATCGCTCTCGCTGCTGGGTGATATGATTATAAACAATGTTCAGATGTGAGGAGCCCTTCAACCCGTGACGTCACGCGCACATCGTCTGCTACTTCCGAGACAGGAAAGGTTTTTTATTAGCGACCAAAAGTTGCGAACTTTATAGTCGATGTTCTCTACTAAATCCTTTCAGCAAAAACATGACAATATCGCGAAATGATCAAGTATGACACATAAAGTGGAGCTGCTATCCCCGTTTAAATAAGAACATCTCATTTCAGTAGGCCTTTAGAACGATGTATGATGATGCTTGTTCAAGTTTTTCACTTAATCTAACTGATAGGTTGATTGGCAACACTAAATGCTCCCAAGTGTGTGAATGTTGTCTGTCTATCTGTGTTGGTCCTGCAATGAGGTGGCGACTTGTCCAGGGTGTACCCCGCCTTCCGCCCGATTGTAGCTGAGATAGGTGCCAGCGCCCCCCGTGACCCCAAAAGTGAATAAGAGGTAGAAAATGGATGGATGGATGGATGGATGAAACTATCTGGAGTCATTGAGAAAACATGGAAACAAATAATTATGGAACTAAAACCTCTAATAAGAAATTCTAGTCGGCAAAAAGGAACTAAAATAATGGAAAATAATATCATTTTTATCTAATAAACAAATCTTTAAAGGCTGCCCCATACAACACATATGGAAAATGGGAGGACATTTTTGACTGATGCCATATTCAAATTAATCTACAAAACTACTCCAAAATCGTTATTTCCAATTAAAATTATTTATCACTTCTCAACCACGAGAAAAATGTTAAAACTATGGAATGTGACAAGAGTCAAATGATTGGCGATTTTGTTGTAAGGAGTCTGAATCCACCCTGCTTTTGTTTTGGTATTGTCATATTGTGTCTTCCTTTTGGGTGGAAGTTGGAAAAATGTGTTTAAGGATTGGTTTGTTTATGAAGCTTGATGTGCTTTCTGTTATTTTAGGAGAGTTCTGACAGTCATGACTAAGTCAATTTAATTATAGCATTCAGTGAAAGGTTTTTTTTAAGGCCAAAAACAGATATTCACTTTTTTCCCTCATTAAAACATGTATTCAGTATTTTTTGACTTCAGAAAGTTATATGGTTGAAACCGATAATGATGCCAATAAACATAAAAGAATATGGGAAGTTTGAAAATGTAATTCTGTTTACAGATATTTGCAATGTGTTGTTGTGTTTCCTAATTTTAAGTGTACATAAATGAAGGTGTGCGTTGCTGAGTCCGACCTGGACATAAACTGAACTGTAAATAAATGCTTATTTTGAAAATGTCATTTTGTTCATAGATTATATGCAATCTATTGTTGTGTTCCCTAATTTTAAGTGTATATAAATGAAGGCGTGTGTTGCTGAGCCCGACTTTGATTGATTGATTGAAACTTTTATTAGTAGATTGCACAGTTCAGTACATATTCCGTACAATTGACCACTAAACGGTGACACCCCAATAAGTTTTTCAACTTGTTTAAGTCGGGGTCCCCGTTAAAGTCCTACTGAAATGAGATGTTCTTATTTAAACGGGGATAGCAGCTCCATTCTATGTGTCATACTTCATCATTTTGCGATATTGCCATATTTTTGCTGAAAAGATTTAGTAGAGAACATTGACGATAAAGTTCACAACTTTTGGTCGCTAAGAGAAAAGCCTTGCCTGTACCGGAAGTAGCAGACGATGACGTCACCGGTGTGAGGGCTCTTCACATCCTCACATTGTTTATAATGTGAGCCTCCAGCAGCAAGAGCTATTCGGACCTAGAAATTGACAATTTCCCCATTAATTTGAGCGAGGATGAAAGATTTGTGGATGAGAAAATTTAGAGTGAAGGACTAGAAAAAAAAAAAAAGTAAAAAAAAAAAAGGCGAGGGCTGTGGGAGCGATTCAGATGTTTTTAGACACATTTACTAGGATAATTCTGGGAAATCCCTTATCTTTCCACTGTGTTGCTAGTGTTTTAGTGAGTTAAACACTACCTGATAGTCGGAGGTGTGTGTCCACGGCTGTGTTGACGCCGGTCTCTGAGAGAAGTCACGAAGCTGCAGAAGGACAGAAGCTCCGCCGATCTCCAGTAAGAGGCGACTTTTTACCACAATTTTCTCACCGAAACCTGCCGGTTGACAAGTAGTCGGGATCCATGTTTGCTTCACCGCTCTGATCCATAGTAAAGCTTCACCTTCGGTAATTTTAAACAAGGAAACACCGTGTGTTTGTGTGGCTAAAGGCTAAAGATTCCCAACTCCATCTTGCTACTTTTGACTTCTCCAATATTAATTGAACAAATTGCAAAAGATTCAGTGACACAGATGTCCAAAATACTGTGTAATTATGCGCTGAAAAGAGACGACTTTTAGCCGCAAGTGGTGCTGGGCTAATATGTCTCCTCCAAACAATAACGTCACAAACACGTGTCATCATAAGCGTCATCATTCCGCGACGTTTTCAACAGGAAACTCCGCAGGAAATTTAGAATTGTAATTTAGTAAACTAAGGCGGCCGTATTGGCATGTGTTGCAATGTTAATATTTCATCATTGATATATAAACTATCAGACTGTGTGGTGGCTAGTAGTGGCTTTCAGTAGGACTTTAATCAATTCATGTACCATGGACCTGGACATAATCTGGACTGGAACTGGTTGGAAGAACCCTTCAAACAATCTAATATCATTGACAACCAGGTCTGGTGAATAGAAGGTCCTTTTAAAACAAAATAAAATAAGATAAATATATTTAAAACATTTTCTTGAATAAGGAAGAAAGTACAACAATATAGAAACAGTTACAGAGAAACTAGTAGTCAATGAAAATGAGTAACGTGAACTGTTAAAGGTTAGCACTATTAGTGGAGCAGCAGCACGCACAACCATGTGTGCTTACTCACTGTATCCCTTGCAGACTGTATTGCTATATATTCTTATATATTGGAGGAAGAAGAAGATTAATAACAGAAAGAAACAAACCTTTTGTGTGAATGGGGGAGGGAGGTTTTGTGGGTTGGTGCTCAAAATGTAAGTGGGTGGAATATTGTGGTTTTTTTATGTTGATTTGATAAAAAGAATTATAAAAAATAGACAGCATAATGATGTAATACAAGGAAAGAAACACATGTTATACTATCTTTAGAATCATTTTTAAGTAATATATTATCTTTAGAATAAGTTCAAAGTAGTGAAGCACGACAAGGACAGAAATATTTCATCCTGCTTGAATGTAAGACTTGTATTCAACTCCTGGGTAAACACTGCCCCCTGGTGGACTCTTTAACTACATACCTTGTCTCCTTTGCGTCCACTCAGACCTTGAGCACCTGGAACGCCCATGGGTCCTCTCTCTCCTTTGCGTCCACTCAGACCTTGAGCACCTGGAACGCCCATGGGTCCTCTCTCTCCTTTGCGTCCACTCAGACCTTGAGCACCTGGAACGCCCATGGGTCCTCTCTCTCCTTTGCGTCCACTCAGACCTTGAGCACCTGGAACGCCCATGGGTCCTCTCTCTCCTTTGCGTCCACTCAGACCTTGAGCACCTGGAACGCCCATGGGTCCTCTCTCTCCTTTGCTTCCACTCAGACCTTGAGCACCTGGAACGCCCATGGGTCCTCTCTCTCCTTTGCGTCCACTCAGACCTTGAGCACCTGGAACGCCCATGGGTCCTCTCTCTCCTTTGCGTCCACTCAGACCTTGAGCACCTGGAACGCCCATGGGTCCTCTCTCTCCTTTGCGTCCACTCAGACCTTGAGCACCTGGAACGCCCATGGGTCCTCTCTCTCCTTTGCGTCCACTCAGACCTTGAGCCCCTGGAACGCCCATGGGTCCTCTCTCTCCTTTGCGTCCACTCAGACCTTGAGCACCTGGAACGCCCATGGGTCCTCTCTCTCCTTTGCGTCCACTCAGACCTTGAGCACCTGGAACGCCCATGGGTCCTCTCTCTCCTTTGCGTCCACTCAGACCTTGAGCACCTGGAACGCCCATGGGTCCTCTCTCTCCTTTGCGTCCACTCAGACCTTGAGCACCTGGAACGCCCATGGGTCCTCTCTCTCATTTGCGTCCACTCAGACCTTGAGCACCTGGAACGCCCATGGGTCCTCTCTCTCATTTGCGTCCACTCAGACCTTGAGCACCTGGAACGCCCATGGGTCCTCTCTCTCCTTTGCGTCCACTCAGACCTTGAGCACCTGGAACGCCCATGGGTCCTCTCTCTCCTTTGCGTCCACTCAGACCTTGAGCACCTGGAACGCCCATGGGTCCTCTCTCTCCTTTGCGTCCACTCAGACCTTGAGCCCCTGGAACGCCCATGGGTCCTCTCTCTCCTTTGCGTCCACTCAGACCTTGAGCACCTGGAACGCCCATGGGTCCTCTCTCTCCTTTGCGTCCACTCAGACCTTGAGCACCTGGAACGCCCATGGGTCCTCTCTCTCCTTTGCGTCCACTCAGACCTTGAGCACCTGGAACGCCCATGGGTCCTCTCTCTCCTTTGCGTCCACTCAGACCTTGAGCACCTGGAACGCCCATGGGTCCTCTCTCTCATTTGCTCTCCTGTCATATATGAGAACAATGAATAAGTATTGTACTTACAATGTGCTGTGCTGAGCAGACATGTGTTGAGTTGGCTCCAGCAGCAAACTTTCCGTATTCACTTTTAGACCTTGTCATTGAAGCAATTTGAAGTACAGCGAGGTATTGCATGCATGACATACATGTAGATGTTTTTAAAAATGTATTTTGTAATTTGTGATTGCTGCTGTTCACATTCACGTCCACACAGAAGTAATACAAATAACGCTTTTCTAGACAAAAGCAGCACCGTTGTATAGCACACTCGATGTAGATACTTTTTTAAATGTATTTTGTAATTTATGATTGGCCTCACGCGGGCCGGACAGGGACGCACATAGAGCCGCAGAATGCCCGGGTCTGTGTTACAGTGAATTAATATGCATTTTAATGTATAATCACCTCATGATAGTATTACACAATTCCCTAAGCCAGTGACTATCTAACTGTGGTAAGACAGAGAATGACATAAATATGCAAACAGTTTTACTGTTCAAATTGTGGCCAAAAATATTCAATGAATACTTATGGCCACTACGCAACTGGTCATTATGGTGGTACTTGGAGAGCAACGTTTTTTTTTCTTGAAGTGGTACTTGGAGAACAACCTTTACATATTTGCTTTTGAAGTCATAAGTCAGGGGAACAAGCATTTAAACAAAAACATTTCTGGAATATAAATGTTAACACAGGGGTGTCTAAACTTTTTCACCAAAAAGTCAAAGTATGTGGGCACCATTTTTATATATTTTAAAAATAATACTCAAAACTGACATTAAAGAAAAAACTTGGGCCATGTCCACACATACACCTGCTGTCATGCACATTTTGTCCAATCAGAAGCCTGACAAATTGTGGCATTACACTTATTATTTTTATTTTGAAAATACAAGATGTACAATGACTTGTCCATTATCTTTAAACCCAGCCTGCACGTACACAGAGCCCTGGGAACATTATTAAAGAGCGAATAATAGAATTATAACATGTTCAGCAAAATGGTGATGAATTACATGTGCAGTGAAGTCGACATTATTTCTAAAATCAGCACGCACTAAGGAAACCATTTTGCATGTTTGCGGGAATTATAAAGCATTTAATCATGGATATAATTATATGGTCCATGGATGATGAAGTGTATATTGTCTTTCACATCAGTACAAATTACAAGGATGACGTTACATTGTTTTTGTTGTTGTTGCTTGGTCGCTCATTACGTGCATGAATAGGTAATCTACAATAATGGAAGCAAGACACGTAAGTTCACTGCATGACTTGTCGTTAAACAAGGACTAAAAACATAAGATAATGTTGCACCTTTCTTATGACACAGAGCAAAAAGTCTTGCTTGTCAAAGTTGTGCCATCAGGTGGAGGTTCCACAGCCATCACATCCAAAACAGCTGACTGTCATTTACGCCGACGGGAGTGTCACCAAGCCCATTTTAATGTGTCCTTTTTGAATTCATGTTGAGTGAATATAGCAGCATACTTAGGTTCAAACATACAAAAAAATCATCTTATAGTGTGTTTATAGGCAGTGTTGTTGAGCTTGGAAATGACACAACAATGACGTCACCTCAAGTCTCCGGTTGTGCCGTGTTTGATTGATTGATTGATACTTTTATTAGTAGATTGCACGGTTTAGTACATATTCCGTACAATTGACCACTAAATGGTAACACCCCAATAAGTTTTTCAACTAATTAATTATTAATGATGTACACGCATATGCTCAGTGGAGAGTTTTGGAACTCTAAACTTTGACCTGCCTTTGCAAAAGCCTGCATTTTTAAAGACATAAACACAGAGATATGTATGCGTTTATTAGGTTTCTGTGTTGGTGTGGACATGGCCTTAGTGTCAGCTTTCTGTTATACATTACAAAGTGTACCAAAGAATTACAGTAAAAAATAGAACATAAGTGGTTCAACGTAGCACATTTTTCAGTCTATATTTTTCACATTTACTAATAAGGGTGTCCAGAGCCGCAATGGTGGGCAAAATGGACTTTCACAAAATATTCAATATGAAGTGTCCTGCAATGCGTGCACTTGTGGAAATGTCTAAACATAAAAGCTAAATGTCCTCCAATAAGCACACAAGTCTGGCTGGGTATTATGGCCCAAAACTGATAGCATTTATGCATTTATAGTCTGAATGGCAATATATGCTATATGTTGGTACCTGAAACAACAGGTGCAAAGTGCTTGAGGCCGCTGACATACTTCTCTCTATTGGAGCGGCGGTTTGCGATGTGCATCGTTGCTTCCTGTGCGTGGGGGTATTTTTGGAGCAATTGAAAAGCAGAAACGTGGAAATTCACAACTGTAAGCTGAAGAAGTAGAATAAATCAACACGCAAAATGTTTACATCTGAAGATCATATCAAATTATACCCAAAGCAAAGTTTTAATTTCTTTACTTATAATTTAAGACTGTTGTATACATGAAATATGAAGTCAGTCTACGCATCCTATCATGATTTATAAGCTTCCTTAAAATCTTTTTGTGAGGCTGCCGGCGCCGCCTCGGAAAACAAAACATACATTGTAACATTTCATCCGGAAAAAAGTCCTCTGCTATGGTCCGATAGTGGTATACAAGTGCTAAATTATTCACTGTAAAACCCTGTTTGAAAATTCAACAAAATATGGAAGTTACAGCTATTGTTTATTGTAACGTCAGTACTTGGTTCATTAAATATAGAACAAATTATCTATCAAGTTTTAAAATATTGCATGAAGTGATTTTCTTAAGTTACTGAATTTTTATTCATGCATTTATCATGTTTTGAAGTTCACTTTCCAAAAAGTAGGTCACTTATTTTCTTAGTCTTAAAAAGTGACAATTTTTGAGCTTCAAAATGCTCCTTTAATATCATAATGGTTCAAATACCATTGAAACACGGTTTCCCTTTCCAGTAGTGCCGTTTTTTTCAAAGATATTTAGCATTTTTAATTTGGAGAGTACACAGATTCATTTTTCCTGTATTTAGTAACCTAAAGTGTTGCTTATAAAGTCATTAATTAGCAGTAGTTATTAATCGATCCTGCGATTCTACGCATGAAAAGCGCGCTCTATTGTGTGGCTGTTCTTCCACACTAAGAGGTGATTTTACTATATATCATGTCTTTTTCTCTCTAGCCACCTCACCTCTCTCATTCTCTTTTCAATAAAAAAAGATATCTTTACCTCACCTGATGTAAAAGTCACCACAAATAATTTAATAATACACTTCCAATAATAGAGAAATGATCATCTATACAACAATACAGATTTGATCCATGTCATGTTATCAATGATACATGTCAAGTAAAACAACTAACCCTAATCCTACAAAAAATAACTATGTTAATTTGGAGATTTAAGCATTCAATACAAAATGATAATATATGAATTATTTTGAACCTTTGGTTTGCAGGGACCAAACTTGAGGGTAGCTTGAAAGGTTAAACAAATCTATTGGTTTTTATAATTCAAATGGCTGCCACATTTTTCAGCGTGCAACCTTTATGATGTTGAATATAATGCTCATATTCTGAATGGGATGGTGT
This sequence comes from Nerophis ophidion, assembly GCF_033978795.1. Taxonomy (NCBI): domain Eukaryota; kingdom Metazoa; phylum Chordata; class Actinopteri; order Syngnathiformes; family Syngnathidae; genus Nerophis; species Nerophis ophidion. The sequence continues at coordinate 226,498 of NC_084625.1, forward strand.
GCAGACGTGCACCAGGTGCGAGGCGGCGTCACCTTGTGCCAAATGTCACTCAGGCGCGATTGGATGCCGTGCAGACTTCCTGGATGGAACTGAAGTGTGCAGGAGACACAGACAAGTCATCAGGAGACGGGTGAAGAGAGGGAAGTCAGCTCAGCAGAAGCACACTGAAGGTGCAACACTGCCGCCCTGTGGACAAGATCACAACAGCAACGACGGTTTCCTTACACCCCGTCTGTCCGTCCAGGGGAGCGAGGAGTCCTTTGGCCCGCCATGCTGACAAATTGGGCCCAGTTGCCTGGGAAACCACGTGAGTAGAGGCCGGTGTCCATGACGAGCCCCCACCAGGCCCTGCGGCCGGACCCGTCCCTGAGAGCGGCCCTGGCCTCACGCTGGGTCACGTTGTAGCTGATGTTGAGCAGCTGCATCAGGAGCAAGTGCAGCAGGCCGCCAGTCACCACGCTGCAGTACCAGGCACACGTGAAGCACAGGGCGGTGCTGGAAGACACGGCGAGGAGGACATTTTCAAAATCTGTAGTCCTTGCAGGTCATCATCACCACACGCTTCTGTCAGGGCCGATACCGGATCCATTAATAGGAGTCCAGGAGGTAGGTAGCCGCAATTTGGAACTTGTAATTATTTGAAGTCAAAGCTTCGACACAATATGATATTATTGTGGTATTAAAGACCAACACAATATAATATTATTGTGGTATTAAAGACCAACACAATATGGTATTATTGTGGTATTAAAGACCAACACAATATGATATTATTGTGGTATTAAAGACCAACACAATATGATATTATTGTGGTATTAACGCTAACACAATATGATACTATTGTAGTATTAAGGCCAATATGGTATTATATAATTGTGGTATTAAGGCCAACACAATACGCTATTGTTGTGGTATTAAGGCCATCACAAAATGATATTACTGTGGTATTAAGGCCAACACAATATGATATTATTGTGATATTAAGGTCAACACAATAGGATACTATTGTGGTATTAAGGCCAACACAATATGGCATTATTGTGGTATTAAAGCCAACACAATATGATATTATTGTGGTATTTGGGCAACACAATATGATATTATAGTGGTATTAAGGCCAATACGGTATGATATTATTGTGGTATTAAGGCCAACACAATATGATATTATTGTGGTATTTGGGCAACACAATATGATATTACTGTGGTATTAAGGCCAACACAATATGATATTATTGTGATATTAAGGTCAACACAATAGGATACTATTGTGGTATTAAGGCCAACACAATATGATATTATTGTGATATTAAGGCCAACACAATATGGCATTATTGTGGTATTAAAGCCAACACAATATGATATTATTGTGGTATTTGGGCAACACAATATGATATTATAGTGGTATTAAGGCCAATACGGTATGATATTATTGTGGTATTAAGGCCAACACAATATGATATTATTGTGGTATTTGGGCAACACAATATGATATTACTGTGGTATTAAGGCCAACACAATATGATATTATTGTGATATTAAGGTCAACACAATAGGATACTATTGTGGTATTAAGGCCAACACAATATGATATTATTGTGATATTAAGGCCAACACAATATGGCATTATTGTGGTATTAAAGCCAACACAATATGATATTATTGTGGTATTTGGGCAACACAATATGATATTATAGTGGTATTAAGGCCAATACGGTATGATATTATTGTGGTATTAAGGCCAACACAATATGATATTATTGTGGTATTTGGGCAACACAATATGATATTATTGTGGTATTAAGGCCAAAACGGTATGATATTATTGTGGTATTAAAGTCAACCATTTATTGTGGTATTAAGGCCAACACAATATGATATTATTGTGGTATTAAGGCCAACACAATATGATATTATTGTGGTATTAAGGCCAACACAATATGATATTATTGTGGTATTAAAGCCAATTCAATAAGATATTATTGTGGTATTAAGGCCAACACAATATGATATTATTGTGGTATTAAGGCCAACACAATATGATATTATTGTGGTATTAAAGCCAATTCAATAAGATATTATTGTGGTATTAAAGCCAACACAATATGATATTATTGTGGTATTTGGGCAACACAATATGATATTATTGTGGTATTAAGGCCAAAACGGTATGATATTATTGTGGTATTAAAGTCAACCATTTATTGTGGTATTAAGGCCAACACAATATGATATTATTGTGGTATTAAGGCCAACACAATATGATATTATTGTGGTATTAAGGCCAACACAATATGATATTATTGTGGTATTAAAGCCAATTCAATAAGATATTATTGTGGTATTAAGGCCAACAAAATATGATATTATTGTGGTAATAAGACCAACAAAATATGATATTATTATGGTAATAGGGCCAACTTAATATGATATTATTGTGGTATTAAGGCCAACACAATATGATACTATTGTGGTATTAAAGCCAACTCAATATGATATTATTGTGGTATTAAGGCCAACAAACTATGATATTATTGTAGTAATAAAACCAACAAAATATGATATTATTGTGGTAATAAGGCCAACTCAATATGATATTATTGTGGTATTAAGGCCAACACAATATGATATTATTGTAGTATTAAGGCCAACACAATAAGATATTATTGTGGTATTAAAGCCAATACAGTATATTATTGTGGTATTAAAGTCAACAATTTATTGTGGTATTAAGGCCAACACAATATGATATTATTGTTGTATTAAGGCCACCTCAATATGATATTATCGTGGTATTAAGACCAACACAATATGATATTATTGTGGTATTAAGGCCAACACAATATGATATTATTGTGGTATTAAGGTCTAAACAATATGATATTTTTGTGGTATAAAGGCCAACACAATATGATATTATTGTGGTATTAAGGCCAACACAATATGATATTATTGTGGTATTAAGGTCTAAACAATATGATATTTTTGTGGTATAAAGGCCACCACAATATGATATTATTGTGGTATTAAGGCCAACACAATATGATATTATCGTGGTGTTAAGCCCAACACGGTATGATATTATTGTGGTATTAAGGTCTAAACAATATGATATTTTTGTGGTATAAAGGCCACCACAATATGATATCATTGTGGTATTTAGGCCAACACAATATGATATTGTGGTATTAAGGTCAATACGGTATGATATTATTGTGGTAGTAAGGTCAACACAATATGATATTATTGTGGTATTAAGGCCAACACAATATGATATTATTGTGATATTAAGGCCAACACAATATGATATTATTGTGATATTAAAGACCAACACAATATGATATTATTGTGGTATTAAAGTCCAACACAATATATTATTGTGGTATTAAAGACCAACACGATGTGATATTATTGTGGTATTAAAGACCAACACGATGTGATATTATTGTGGTATTAAAGACCGACACAATATGATGTTATTGTGGTATTAAAGTCCAACACAATATATTATTGTGGTATTAAAGTCCAACACAATATATTATTGTGGTATTAAGGCCAACACAATTTGATATTATTGTGGTATTAAGGCCAACACAATAGGATATTATTGTGGTATTAAGGCCAACACAATAGGATACTATTGTAGTATTAAGGCCAATACGGTATGATATAATTGTAGTATTAAGGCCAACACAATATGATATTATGGTGGTATTAAGGCCAACACAATATAATATTATGGTGGTATTAACGCTAACACAATATGATACTATTGTAGTATTAAGGCCAATATGGTATTATATAATTGTGGTATTAAGGCCAACACAATATGACATTATTGTGGTATTTGGGCAACACAATATGATATTATTGTGGTATTAAGGCAAACTCAATATGTATTATTGTGGTATTAAGGCCCACACAATACGCTATAGTTGTGGTATTAAGGCCAACACAGTATGATATTATTGTGGTATTAAGGCCAACACAATAGGATACTATTGTGGTATTAAGGCCAACACAATATGATATTGTTGTGGTATTAAGGCCAACACAGTATGATATTATTGTGGTATTAAAGCCAACACAATATGATATTATTGTGGTATTTGGGCAACACAATATGATATTATAGTGGTATTAAGGCCAATACGGTATGATATTATTGTGGTATTAAGGTATTAAGGCCAACACAGTATGATATTATTGTGGTATTAAAGCCAACACAATATGATATTATTGTGGTATTTGGGCAACACAATATGATATTATAGTGGTATTAAGGCCAATACGGTATGATATTATTGTGGTATTAAGGTATTAAGGCCAACACAATATGATATTATTGTGGTATTAAGGCCAACACAATATGATATTATTGTGGTATTAAGGCCAACACAATATGATATTATTGTGGTATTAAAGCCAACACAATATGATATTATTGTGGTATTAAAGCCAACACAATATGATATTATTGTGGTATTTGGGCAACACAATATGATATTATAGTGGTATTAAGGCCAATACGGTATGATATTATTGTGGTATTAAGGCCAACACATCCATCCATCCATTTTCTACCGCTTATTCCCTTTTGGGGTCGCGCTGGCGCCTATCTCAGCTACAACCGGGCGGAAGGCGGGGTACACCCTGGACAAGTCGTCACCTCATCACAGGGCCAACACAGATAGACAGACAACATTCACACTCACATTCACACACTAGGGCCCATTTAGTGTTGCCAATCAACCTATCCCCAGGTGCATGTCTTTGGAAGTGGGAGAGGCCTATCCCCAGGTGCATGTCTTTGGAAGTGGGAGAGGCCTATCCCCAGGTGCATGTCTTTGGAAGTGGGAGAGGCCTATCCCCAGGTGCATGTCTTTGGAAGTGGGAGGGGCCTATCCCCAGGTGCATGTCTTTGGAAGTGGGAGAGGCCTATCCCCAGGTGCATGTCTTTGGAAGTGGGAGGGGCCTATCCCCAGGTGCATTTCTTTGGAAGTGGGAGGGGCCTATCCCCAGGTGCATGTCTTTGGAAGTGGGAGGGGCCTATCCCCAGGTGCATGTCTTTGGAAGTGGGAGGGGCCTATCCCCAGGTGCATGTCTTTGGAAGTGGGAGGGGCCTATCCCCAGGTGCATGTCTTTGGAAGTGGGAGGAAGCCGGAGTACCCGGAGGGAACCCACACATTCACGGGGAGAACATGCAAACTCCACACAGAAAGATCCCGAGCCTGGATTTGAACCCAGGACTGCAGGAACTTCGTATTGTGAGGCAGACGCACTAACCCCTCTACCACCGTGAAGCCCAAGGCCAACACAATATGATATTATTGTGGTATTAAGGCCAAAACGGTATGATATTATTGTGGTATTAAAGTCAAACATTTATTGTGGTATTTGGGCAACACAATATGATATTATCGTGGTATTAAGGCCAACACAATATGATATTATTGTGGTATTAAAGTCAAACATTTATTGTGGTATTTGGGCAACACAATATGATATTATTGTGGTGTTAAGGCCAACACGGTATGATATCATTGTGGTATTTAGGCCAACACAATATGATATTGTGGTATTAAGGTCAATACGGTATGATATTATTGTGGTATTAAAGACCAACACAATATAATATTATTGTGGTATTAAAGACCAACACAATATGGTATTATTGTGGTATTAAAGACCAACACAATATGATATTATTGTGGTATTAAGGTCAATACGGTATGATATTGTGGTAGTAAGGTCAACACAATATGATACTATTGTAGTATTAAGGTCAATACGTAATGATATTGTGGTAGTAAGGTCAACACAATATGATACAATTGTAGTATTAAGGTCAATACGGTATGATATTGTGGTAGTAAGGTCAACACAATAGATTTCAAGGAGTTGTAGGAGCTTCTTTTTGGGCCTGCTGACGTCCCCATACCTGTGCAAGACATTTTTGACAGCCTAAATGCCTCGATTAATGTCAATATTTGTATAAAGGCTGTCAATGTCTAGAGTAAACAAGATGGCATCCGGGGCATTTGCAGGTTCTTGATCTTATCAATGAAGCGGTAAGTAACCTTGAGGTAGCTGTGGTGTGGAACGGAGAGTGGTGTTAAATAATGGTCGAAGAACTCTGCCGTTCTGTACGTCTCGCTGGGCCGGCCCGGAGGGATCTCGTGGGGCTTGCTCCACTTGTGTGGCTCCTTTTCCTTTGTTTAGCATTAATACATGTTTTTAAAGGCCTACTGAAATGAGATTTTCTTATTTAAACGGGGATAGCAGGTCCATTCTATGTGTCATACTTGATCATTTTGCGATACTGCCATATTTTTGCTGAAAGGATTTAGTAAAGAACATCCACGATAAAGTTGGCAACTGGAGAAAAGCCCTGCCTTTACCGGAAGTCGCAGACGATGACGTCACATGTTGATGGCTCTTCATATATTCACATTGATTTTAATGGGAGCCTCCAACAAAAACAGCTATTCAGACCGAGAAAACGACAATTTCCCCATTAATTTGAGCGAGGATGAAAGATTTGTGTTTGAGGATATTGATAGCGACAGACTAGAAAAAAACACACAAAAAAAACAAGTTTAAAAGAAAAAAAAAAAACGCGATTTCAATCGCGTTGCATTGAGACGGATTCATATGGTTTTAGAGACATTTACTAGGATAATCCTGGGAAATCCCTTATCTTTCTGTTGTGTTGCTAGTGTTTTAGTGAGTTTAACAGTACCTGATAGTCGGAAGTGTACGTCCACGGCCGGGTGTTGACGCGCAGTGTCTCAGGGGAGTCGACGGCAGCTGTATGGACGGCACAAGCTCAGCTGATATCCGGTAAGAGGCGACTTTTTAACCACAATTTTCTCACCGAAACCTGCTGGTTGACATGTAGTCGGGATCCATGTCCGCTGTGATCCATACTAATGTTTCACCTCCAGGAATTTTAAACAAGGAATCACTGTGTGTTTGTGTGGCTAAAGGCTAATGCTTCCCAACGCCGTCTTTCTACTTTGACTTCTCCAATATTAATTGAACAAATTACAAAAGACTCAGCAACACAGTTCTCTAAAATACTGTGTAATTATTCCGTTAAAGCAGACGACTTCAGGCTGTGTGTGCGCGTAGCGCTCATATTCATAACAGCCCGTGAGGTCACGCGTACGCGTCATCATTACGCGACGTTTTCAAGAAAAAAGTCCCGGGAAATTTAAAATTGCAATTTAGTAAACTAAAAAGGCCGTATTGGCATGAGTTGCAAAGTTAATATTTCATCATTGATATATAAACTATCAGACTAGTAGTGGCTAGTAGTGGCTTTCAGTAGGCCTTTAATAATAGTTTGTGAACAATCTATTGCACCACGGGGATGGTTTGGGGATGGATGGGTTTTGTTAGTGCGTGGTGTCCCCCATGTGTCTGTGCCCCCCCATATATACTGTGACCTGTCCACACTACCCTGATCAGCTGCTTTGATAACAATGTGTTGTTCCTCTTTAGACTGTGCAGGGCCTCAACTTGGTCCCGCGTCAAGGTTGGAATCTTAAATGGATCAATAGAACTTTAACGGTGATTCAGTGTGACATGGCCCAGCCCTACTTGAGCAGTGTGGACTATGAAAGATGGAAGTAGTGAGGTCACAACCTGTATTGCTGGTAGACGCCAGGGCAGTACAGCAGGGCGAGGAGGAGGTTCTGAGCGGGACACACGCTCCGCAGCACCAGGCTGATGCCGTACAGCGAGGTCAACAGGAAGATGAGCAGGGTCAGCAGGAAGCTGGCGTGGTTGTCCTGGCCCACGCAGTGATTGATCCTGAAGGCCAGTACGGCGAGGGAGGAGAAAAGACAAGACATTGATGACCAGGATGGAGGCTAGCTTGAACGGTGATGGAACCCACCAGACACAGTGGTGGTCGTGACGCAGCACGCACACGCCACAGATACGACAATGTCCCGCTCTCAGGGGCCGCGCCACCCCACATAGCGGACACCGGCTAAGCTCCGCCTCCGGCGAGCGTCCCAGCAGGTCGCCTATTTTGACGTCCGGTCTCCCGCCACTAAGAGGAGGTTGTGCGAGCACCACGCCCGGGTCTCTCTTAGTGCGGAGCAGGCCGAGCAGGGTGAGCGTGACACCCCCTGTTACCAGGGCAACCTGGGAGGGGCCCACATCCCCGCGGGGCAGCACCTCAGTGATGAACATGTAGTACATGTAGGCCAAGGAGAAAAGAGCCAGACTGAGGAAGAACAGCGTTCGTCCCTTCTTGCGCTGGGTGAAGTAGTAGTACCACAGCACCAGGACGGGCACAACCCACAGAACCAGCGCGCCCAGAAGGACGTGGACGGCAGCCAGGTGCAGCAGCGCCGGCAGGATGAGCAGAGGTGGGATGACGGACAGGTCCACTTTTCGGGCGCCGCCCGACAGCCAGGGAAGACGGAGACGGTCGCAGAAGACGGCGGCCACCTGGGACAGAGATTCTGGATTCTGAGGCTCCCTTTTCAAAAAGCTGCAAGAAGAAAAAGAAGAAGAGGAGGGTTGCAGCTGCTTCAATACTGTGAAGGCAAGATGACTACAACCACCATCTTAGTCCAAAGGATAGGCCCTTGACACATTCTTAGGGCTTGCTGGGGATCCAAACCCCGACCTTTTCTCAGAGAGAGAGACACTGTCTGTATGTGTCAACCTTCTCCTTTGGAATCAGATTATATTTGAGTACTCAAATACCTAAAAAGATCGGAGATTCCTCTGGACATTTATTTATTGAATAGGAAAAATTCTAAAACCATAAACGGTGATAATGACGACCTCTGTAAAACTCCTGACGGTTAGTACTACCCTTGGAAATTAAAAAGGTCCAAAAAGCATGATTAACAACCACACTTTGATAAAGTTATAGACATTAGTTTGCTAGCTATCTTAAATGCTAACATGAAAGAAAAAGTCATTAACATCATTCCCAATAAGACACAATCTAGACGTACATAAATATAATACTGCATGAGCAACTAACATGTCCACTTTCCATTTACACTCCAGTGTCAAGTTGAAACATAAGCATTTCCTCTCAACCGGAAGTGAAACAAAATGATCCCCTGCCGTAAATTGACGCACTGGAGGATGCTATGTTTTTCCTACAGCTTGATCCCTGCGGCTTATAAAACGGCGCAGCTAATTTAGGATTTTCACTTCGCTGACGGCCATAAAGCAAATAGTTTTCATTAAACACAAGCAAAGTCACTTAATAGGTGCGTTGTTTGTGTTACGGTGCCATCTGCTGTGTTACAGACACCATTTGGAAACAATTAAAGGATGTCAATAAACATTTACAAAATATTTGTCTAATTAACACATTTCACAATATACAAACCCTGTTTCCATATGAGTTGGGAAATTGTGTTAGATGTAAATATAAACGGAATACAATGATTTGCAAATCCTTTTCAAGCCATATTCAGTTGAATATGCTACAAAGACAACATATTTCATGTTCAAACTGATAAACTTTTTTTTTTTTGCAAATAATCATTAACTTTAGAATTTGATGCCAGCAACCCGTGACAAAGATGTTGGGAAAGGTGGAAATAAATACTGATAAAGTTAAGAAATTCTCATCAAACACTTATTTGGAACATCCCACAGGTGTGCAGGCTAATTGGGAACAGGTGTGTGCCATGATTGGCTATAAAAACAGCTTCCATGAAAGTCTAAGTAAATCACAAACAAGGATGGGGCGAGGGTCACCACTTTGTAAGCAAATTGTCGAACAGTTTTAGAACAACATTTCTCAACCAGCTATTGCAAGGAATTTAGGGATTTTACTATCTACGGTCCGTAAAATCATCAAAAGGTTCAGAGAATCTGGAAAAATCACTGCACGTAAGCGATCAGCATGTGTGATGGTATGGGGGTGTATTAGTGTGTTGTAGTCAGCATGTGTGATGGTATGGGGGTGTATTAGTGTGTTGTAGTCAGCATGTGTGATGGTATGGGGGTGTATTAGTGTGTTGTAGTCAGCATGTGTGATGGTATGGGGGTGTATTAGTGTGTTGTAGTCAGCATGTGTGATGGTATGGGGGTGTATTAGTGTGTTGTAGTCAGCATGTGTGATGGTATGGGGGTGTATTAGTGTGTTGTAGTCAGCATGTGTGATGGTATGGGGGTGTATTAGTGTGTTGTAGTCAGCATGTGTGATGGTATGGGGGTGTATTAGTGTGTTGTAGTCAGCATGTGTGATGGTATGGGGGTGTATTAGTGTGTTGTAGTCAGCATGTGTGATGGTATGGGGGTGTATTAGTGTGTTGTAGTCAGCATGTGTGATGGTATGGGGGTGTATTAGTGTGTTGTAGTCAGCATGTGTGATGGTATGGGGGTGTATTAGTGTGTTGTAGTCAGCATGTGTGATGGTATGGGGGTGTATTAGTGTGTTGTAGTCAGCATGTGTGATGGTATGGGGGTGTATTAGTGTGTTGTAGTCAGCATGTGTGATGGTATGGGGGTGTATTAGTGTGTTGTAGTCAGCATGTGTGATGGTATGGGGGTGTATTAGTGTGTTGTAGTCAGCATGTGTGATGGTATGGGGGTGTATTAGTGTGTTGTAGTCAGCATGTGTGATGGTGTGGGGGTGTATTAGTGTGTTGTAGTCAGCATGTGTGATGGTATGGGGGTGTATTAGTGTGTTGTAGTCAGCATGTGTGATGGTATGGGGGTGTATTAGTGTGTTGTAGTCAGCATGTGTGATGGTATGGGGGTGTATTAGTGTGTTGTAGTCAGCATGTGTGATGGTATGGGGGTGTATTAGTGTGTTGTAGTCAGCATGTGTGATGGTATGGGGGTGTATTAGTGTGTTGTAGTCAGCATGTGTGATGGTATGGGGGTGTATTAGTGTGTTGTAGTCAGCATGTGTGATGGTATGGGGGTGTATTAGTGTGTTGTAGTCAGCATGTGTGATGGTATGGGGGTGTATTAGTGTGTTGTAGTCAGCATGTGTGATGGTATGGGGGTGTATTAGTGCCCAAGACATGGGTAACTTACACATGTGTGATGGTATGGGGGTGTATTAGTGCCCAAGGCATGGGTAACTTACACATCTCTGAAGGCACCATTAATGCTGAAAGGTACATACATGTTTTGGAACAACATATGCTGCCATCCAAGCAACGTTATCATGGATGCCCTTGCTTATATCAGCAAGACAATGCCAAGCCACGTGTTACAACAGCGTGGCTTCGTAGTAAAAGAGTGCAGGTACTTTCCTGGCCCGCCTGCAGTCCAGACATGTCTCCCATGGAAAATGTGTGGCGCATTATGAAGCATAAAATAGGACAGCGGAGACCCCGGACTGTTGAAGGACCGAAGCTCTACATAAAACAAGAATTGGAAAGAATTCCACTTTCAAAGCTTCAACAATTTAGTTTCCTCAGTTCCCAAACGTTTATTGAGCGTTGTTAAAAGAAAAGGTGATGTAACACAGTGGTGAACATGCCCTTTCCCAACTACTTTGGCACGTGTTGCAGCCATGAAATTCTAAGTGAATTATTTGCAAAAAAAAAAAAGTTTATGAGTTTGAACATCAAATATCTTGTCTTTGTAGCATATTCAACTGAATATGGCTTGAAAAGGATTTGCAAATCATTGTATTCTGTTTATATTTACATCTAACACCATTTCCCAACTCATATGGAAACGGCGTTCGTATATATCTGCGACTTAAGAGACTGGTGAGGCTATTAAATGTATTTGTTTTTTTCCTAAGATTCAGTGTGGGCGGCTTTATTCATTTAAAAAATGCTTTAAACATTCACATATTAAAATGGAAGCAAATAAACATATTTAAAAACAAAAATAATATGGATTTAATGAAGCCGAAACAATATTTAATGTTTCCTATGTGAAGAAAGCATAGTGTGAGTGGTTATTTATTCAGGTATTAAAATGTTTGAACTTGGGTAAAAGATTTAGCGTGTGAATAAGTACTTTTTGAGCACATTCAGCAATATTGTGATAAAAGAATAACTTTGATCATTTTGGTCACACAATGTTCATTCGATAACCCTAACTTTGAGCTCTCAGTTTTCTAAGAAAAGAATGCAGACAAAAGGTCAGTAGATCAGAAAGAAGATGTTATTACCGGTCACACATGTCGTCCAGGTCCTCACAGTCGCAGCAGCAGGCGGCCACATGGCTGCGCTCGCCACGTCTGTTGATGTACTCGCAGCAGCACAAGGCGTCCTCTTCCTCCTCCCGCCTTGTCTTCATGGTCACCAGCAGGTGGACTAGATGTGATTGTTGATGTACTCTTCCTCCTCCCGCCTTGTCTTCATGGTCACCAGCAGGTGGACTAGATGTGATTGTTGATGTACTCTTCCTCCTCCCGCCTTGTCTTCATGGTCACCAGCAGGTGGACTAGATGTGATTGTTGATGTACTCTTCCTCCTCCCGCCTTGTCTTCATGGTCACCAGCAGGTGGACTAGATGTGATTGTTGATGTACTCTTCCTCCTCCCGCCTTGTCTTCATGGTCACCAGCAGGTGGACTAGATGTGATTGTTGATGTACTCTTCCTCCTCCCGCCTTGTCTTCATGGTCACCAGCAGGTGGACTAGATGTGATTGTTGATGTACTCTTCCTCCTCCCGCCTTGTCTTCATGGTCACCAGCAGGTGGACTAGACGTGATTGTTGATGTACTCTTCCTCCTCCCGCCTTGTCTTCATGGTCACCAGCAGGTGGACTAGATGTGATTGTTGATGTACTCTTCCTCCTCCCGCCTTGTCTTCATGGTCACCAGCAGGTGGACTAGATGTGATTGTTGATGTACTCTTCCTCCTCCCGCCTTGTCTTCATGGTCACCAGCAGGTGGACTAGATGTGATTGTTGATGTACTCTTCCTCCTCCCGCCTTGTCTTCATGGTCACCAGCAGGTGGACTAGATGTGATTGTTGATGTACTCTTCCTCCTCCCGCCTTGTCTTCATGGTCACCAGCAGGTGGACTAGATGTGATTGTTGATGTACTCTTCCTCCTCCCGCCTTGTCTTCATGGTCACCAGCAGGTGGACTAGATGTGATTGTTGATGTACTCTTCCTCCTCCCGCCTTGTCTTCATGGTCACCAGCAGGTGGACTAGACGTGATTGCAAATACAAATGTTGAAGGCCCATTATGATCATGTCAGAAATCTCTGTGAGGGGTTCCATGTTCAGTACATGCTTGCTTTTGTGTATAGTTTAATATGGCAGTAGTGGTGTAGTGTATGCTGTAGCACAGCATAGTATATCATAGCATCGCATAGTATATTGTGGCATAGCATACTAAAAGTAGAGTGCAGTGTTTCCTAACCATAGGGCTGACAAAAGTTGTAATAGTTTTTTTTTATTGTTTATCTAAGGAACATTTATATTATAAATTATTTAATTGTATTGTATTTTATTGTATTGATTTATATATTTCAGGACTATAATTATTAAATACAATTAAACTTTGAGACACTTGTGATTTAGGGCTATATAAATAAACATTGATTGATTGATTGATTGACAGTATAATGTAATGTAAAATAGCATAGTATAGTACATGGTAGTATAGTATAACATAGTACATTGTAGTATAGTATATAATCACTCGCCTACGTGATTATGTTCGCTGCTCGTCTTCCACTCGCCTAATTATGTTCACTGCTCGTCTTCCACTCGCCTACGTGATTATGTTCACTGCTCGTCTTCCACTCGCCTACGTGATTATGTTCGCTGCTCGTCTTCCACTCGCCTACGTGATTATGTTCGCTGCTCGTCTTCCACTCGCCTACGTGATTATGTTCGCTGCTCGTCTTCCACTCGCCTACGTGATTATGTTCGCTGCTCGTCTTCCACTCGCCTACGTGATTATGTTCGCTGCTCGTCTTCCACTCGCCTACGTGATTATGTTCGCTGCTCGTCTTCCACTCGCCTACGTGATTATGTTCGCTGCTCGTCTTCCACTCGCCTACGTGATTATGTTCGCTGCTTCTGCTCTGCGTGTTCGTGGAAGAATAACAACAACAAAAATAAGCTTTTGTTTTTTCAGGCTGCAGGTTGGTCACGTGACGTCAGGTGATGTTACCTGGCCCCGCCCAGGGCTGCTGTGGTTCTCAAATGGGGGTGCGCGTAACCCTGGGGGTACTTGAAGGTATGCCAAGGGGTACGTGAGATTTTTTTTAAATATTCTAAATATTCAGCAGTTGTAAAATCCTTTACAAATATATTTATTGAATAATACTTCAACAAGATATGAATGTAAGTTCATAAAGTGTGAAAAGAAATGCAACAATGCAATATTCAGTGTTGACAGCTAGATTTTTTGTGGACATGTTCCATAAATATTGATGTTAAAGATTTCTTTTTTTGTGAAGAAATGTTTAGGGGGAAGTTGATGAATCCAGATGGATCTCTATTACAATCCCCAAAGAGGGCACTTTAAGTTGATGATTACTTCTACGTGGAGAAATCTGCATTTAGAATTGAATCACATGTTTATTTTTCAACAGGTTTTTAGTTCCTTTTATATCTTTTTGTCCAAATAGTTGAAGAAAGACCACTACAAATGAGCAATATTTTGCACTGTTAATAAATCAGAAAGTGATGGCACAGTGCTGTATTTGACTTCTTTATCTCTTTTGTTGTTCAACCAAAAATGCTTTGCTGTGATTAGGGGGTACTTGAATTAAAAACATGTTCCCAGGGGGTGGATGAGTGAAAAAAGGTTGAGAACCACTGGCCTGGAGGACGCAGGTGCCGTCTGACTGAAGTGGCCGCGTCATTCTGCACCTGAATATTTGACTTTGTATTTTTCATTCATTGTTGTCACTTTTTATGAAAGCATGTGTAGGACAACGATTTGATTCTTCCCAAACACGTCTTCAATGCCATCTTCTTTGCTACATAGATGCATGAATTGATGAAGGTGGACTCCGACTTAAACAAGTTGCAAAACTTATTGGGGTGTTACCATTTAGTGCTCAATTGTAGTGAAGTGAAGTGAATTATATTTTATATAGCGCTTTTTCTCTAGTGACTCAAAGCGCTTTACATAGTGAAACCCAATATCTAAGTTACATTTTTAAAGCAGTGTGGGTGGCACTGGGAGCAGGTGGGTAAAGTGTCTTGCCCAAGGACATAACGGCAGTGACTAGGATGGCAGAAGCGGGAATCGAACCTGCAACCCTCAAGTTTCTGGCATTGTCACTCTACCAACCGAGCTATGCCGGGAATATGTACTGTCCTGTGCAATCTACTAATACAAGTTTTAATCAATCAATTGAAGTCACCAACACACATGACCTGGTGGCTCCATAATGTACTACAACTATCACCACTGGCGCACTACGCCTTCGTGGCCTCTGAGCTTTTTGTCAATATGACACAAGGGACGAGCGGTAGAAATGGATGGATGGACACACTGCTGCTACAAATACTTTTTATCACCAAAAATGTGTTTTGCGGCCAAACACAAAAAGTGAAAGCCACAATGTAAACATGAAAGTTAGGGTGTAAAACTTTTATGACTTTTAGTCAATATTCATACATATATGAATCTTCATATAAATTTACTGAGGGCCACCATACAATAACTGTGATGTGGCCCTCAGTTTATATGAATATCCAGATAAATTTACTGAGGGCCACCATACAATAACTGTGATGTGGCCCTCAGTTTATATGAATATTCATATATAATTACTGAGGGCCACCATACAATAACTGTGATGTGGCCCTCAGTTTATATGAATATTCATATATATTTACTGATGGGCCAGCATACAATAACTGTGATGTGGCCCTCAGTTTATATGAATATTCATATATATTTACTGAGGGGCCACCATACAATAACTGTGATGTGGCCCTCAGTTTATATGAATATTCCTATATATTTACTGAGGGGCCACCATACAATAAATGTGACGTGGCCCTCAGTTTATATGAATATTCCTGTATATTTACTGAGGGCCACCATACAATAGCTGTGATGTGGCCCTCAGTTTATATGAATATTCCTATATATTTACTGAGGGGCCACCATACAATAACTGTGATGTGGCCCTCAGTTTATATGAATATTCCTATATATTTACTGAGGGGCCACCATACAATAACTGTGATGTGGCCCTCAGTTTATATGAATATTCCTATATATTTACTGAGTGGCCACCATACAATAACTGTGATGTGGCCCTCAGTTTATATGAATATTCCTATATATTTACTGAGGGGCCACCATACAATAACTGTGATGTGGCCCTCAGGTTATATGAATATTCCTATATATTTACTGAGGGCCACTGTTCTGCCCTCACTGTATGTGTTGAGGTTATACAGCTTGGCAGACAGCTAACAACCAATCCAGGACGTTCTAATAAAGTTCCAAAGCAGATGAATCCCTTTAGGCTCTTTATTGTTGTTGATCTTGCTTTGTCTTGCACTGGATTTTTATTTTTTATCATTATTATTGTAAAACTGAAATACACACAATGACAATGCTTAAGCTGTATGATTGAATTAACAAACTGAAATGAAATACAGAATATGTGAACATTAGCTTTACACAAATATACAGCATTATTACCAAACAAATACTGCTGAGTGTTGAAACTATTTCGATGGTGGAAATATGCGCCCGGCAGCCATTTTAAATCCTCAAACATTCATTAAAATAGTGCACAAAAAAAATCGTTTTTCAATACACATCTTACTATCAAATTTAGCCACTTTCCACCTTAGTATTGAGTTACATAAACAAGTTGAACAGTTTACTTACAGACTTATCTTTTCCACGGCTTGTAAGAGTTAACACAACTGGTCTACTTCTCATTGTTTGGGAACTGAACTCACATCGGAAACCGGAAGTGCCTCAACTAAACCGGAAGTGCCAAACTAATGACGCGCAGCATTTCCCATCGCCACAAGGTGTCAGTAATAGTCCACAATCAAACTGTCATAACAGCCGCCATACAATAACTGTGATGTGGCCCTCAGTTTATATGAATATTCCTATATATTTACTGAGGGGCCACCATACAATAACTGTGATGTGGCCCTCAGATTATATGAATATTCATATATATTTACTGAGGGGCCACCATACAATAACTGTGATGTGGCCCTCAGTTTATATGAATATTCCTATATATTTACTGAGGGGCCACCATACAATAACTGTGATGTGGCCCTCAGTTTATATGAATATTCATATATATTTACTGAGGGGCCACCATACAATAACTGTGATGTGGCCCTCAGTTAATATGAATATTCCTATATATTTACTGAGGGGCCACCATACAATAACTGTGATGTGGCCCTCAGTTTATATGAATATTCATATATATTTACTGAGGGGCCACCATACAATAACTGTGATGTGGCCCTCAGTTTATATGAATATTCCTATATATTTACTGAGGGGCCACCATACAATAACTGTGATGTGGCCCTCAGTTTATATGAATATTCCTATATATTTACTGAGGGGCCACCATACAATAACTGTGATGTGGCCCTCAGTTTATATGAATATTCATATATATTTACTGAGGGGCCACCATACAATAACTGTGATGTGGCCCTCAGTTTATATGAATATTCATATATATTTACTGAGGGCCACCATACAATAACTGTGATGTGGCCCTCAGATTATATGAATATTCCTATATATTTACTGAGGGGCCACCATACAATAACTGTGATGTGGCCCTCAGTTTATATGAATATTCCTATATATTTACTGAGGGGCCACCATACAATAACTGTGATGTGGCCCTCAGTTTATATGAATATTCCTATATATTTACTGAGGGGCCACCATACAATAACTGTGATGTGGCCCTCAGTTTATATGAATATTCATATATATTTACTGAGGGGCCACCATACAATAACTGTGATGTGGCCCTCAGTTTATATGAATATTCATATATATTTACTGAGGGGCCACCATACAATAACTGTGATGTGGCCCTCAGTTTATATGAATATTCCTATATATTTACTGAGGGGCCACCATACAATAACTGTGATGTGGCCCTCAGTTTATATGAATATTCATATATATTTACTGAGGGGCCACCATACAATAACTGTGATGTGGCCCTCAGTTTATATGAATATTCATATATATTTACTGAGGGGCCACCATACAATAACTGTGATGTGGCCCTCAGTTTATATGAATATTCCTATATATTTACTGAGGGGCCACCATACAATAACTGATGTGGCCCTTAGTAAATATATATCAGTGGTGTTCCATCAGGACCAGCAAAACCTTCTCTGCTGGCCAAAAATAAGCAGATATTATGATCATAATTAAAGATAAGAGTGATTTGTAATTGACTTTCCCTAAATATGTACAAGTATTCATATTCTCACTCATATTATGACATTATGATATTATGACATATAATTGACTTTCCCTAAATATGTACAAGTATTCATATTCTCACCTCATATTATGACATTATGACATATAATTGACTTTCCCTAAATATGTACAAGTATTCATATTCTCACCTCATATTACGCTCCTTCCAGCACTGTTGTTTTTACTTTTACTTTTTATCCAATCAGAATTCAGCTATCTTATGTTGCCATACTGGACCAAATCTGCCCGGGACCTTCAGAATGAACAATGCAGCCGTCTATGCACTAAGTGAATGGACACATACAGTTGATAGACAGTTTGGATAGCCAATCAGATCAGGAGTTGCCAGGAAGGCCTTCCAGCTGGCCTCACGTTGAAGGTGACATTTACACGTCTTGTGATTGGATACTCACTGCCACCATTAGCGGATGGATTTGAGAACACACACAGTTGATAGACAGTTGCGATAGCCAATCAGATCACAAGTTGTTGACAGTAGCCTCTCTAAGTAGCCTGATCTTAACCAGACTGTGATTGGATACTCACTTGTCACTCCCAAGTGAGTATCCAATCACAAGTTGCAACTCAGCAGGAAGCAGGAAGTGTTGAGCCAGAAAGGAGGAGAACAAAACGTTGATTAGGTGGCAGATATATATTGCGATGTTATGAGCTCGGCAACATGAACACTCCATTACCCAGCATGCCACAGTAGTATAGCCCTGTTTGGGTTGTTGAATGGAGTTATGCCGGCAGCGGGATGTTATTGATGAGCACGCTGTGGAGTAAACATTTAAGAAGTCAGCCAACACGCCTCGTCTGCATCTTTTATGATGAGACTAGACAACACATATATTTACAAGGCCATTTTCAAGAGAAACTACATCTTGTGAGACCACGTCGCCGATGAAATGGAGAAATGTCCGCCATTTCCACTAGAATCAGCCGACGACGAGCGCTACCACTGACTTATACGGTGTCGGATTGCTGCTACGAATTGGGAGTTCAAATATTTTATTTATTTATCCACGTCAAATGCTTTTTGCAATTAAAATTTTGGCAGAACAACGTAAGATGTTTTAATTGCTGATGCGGGTTTTTGGATTTTTAAATGCGCCAGAAAATAACCCCATTTGTACACTGTTGATGTGCTTCAATGAACACAATAAACGTGTTTCTGTATAATATTTTGTACAATGTTGATGTGCTTCAATGCGGAGTCAATGTGTTTCTGTATAATATTTTGTACAATGTTGATGTGCTTCAGTGAACAGTCAATGTGTTTCTGTATAATATTTTGTACAATGTTGATGTGCTTCAATGAACAGTCAATGTGTTTCTGTATAATATTTTGTACAATGTTGATGTGCTTCAATGCGGAGTCAATGTGTTTCTGTATAATATTTTGTACAATGTTGATGTGCTTCAATGAACAGTCAATGTGTTTCTGTATAATATTTTGTACAATGTTGATGTGCTTCAATGTACAGTCAATGTGTTTCTGTATAATATTTTGTACAATGTTGATGTGCTTCAATGAACAGTCAATGTGTTTCTGTATAATATTTTGTACAATGTTGATGTGCTTCAATGAACAGTCAATGTGTTTCTGTATAATATTTTGTACAATGTTGATGTGCTTCAATGAACAGTCAATGTGTTTCTGTATAATATTTTGTACAATGTTGATGTGCTTCAATGAACAGTCAATGTGTTTCTGTATAATATTCCTCCAGCAAGGGTCATGTGGTGACATCAACGTTGCTATTTTGAGAGGTCATCATTCAAGTCATCACTGAAGGCCTAGGTGGGAACACACGGGCCGC
The DNA here is from genome assembly GCF_033978795.1 of Nerophis ophidion. Lineage (NCBI taxonomy): Eukaryota > Metazoa > Chordata > Actinopteri > Syngnathiformes > Syngnathidae > Nerophis > Nerophis ophidion. The sequence continues at coordinate 246,713 of NC_084625.1, forward strand.
CGCTGATATATGTTTACTGAGGGCCCCCATACTGTACAGTAACTGGGACGTGGCCCTCAGTTAAACACGCCTGCTGTAAGTCCTCCTGTCCTAAAGGACTTTAGGACAGGAACTCTTCAGCTAACAAGCGGATTTGGAATCGCTTACCAAAGAGAGAAATAATGTTTAATAACTGTTTATTTCACATCGAATTCAAACAAGACAGCAAATATTTAGTCAATAAACACTTTGGTCTTTTTGCCAATGGAGCAGAAATAATGATTGAATAAACCCGCAGTTGGGGATATAAAACATTGTCTTAACACTATATCAAACATGTGCTTTTATTCCCTTTTGGAATATCTAATAAAAGAGAAATGACTTGTATTTTGTCAAAGTAAATGTCAAGAAAACACATTCTGATCATTTCTGCCCAAAGAAAAACACCTTCTCAACATTGGTTGCAAATCATGCGATTTAATCCAAGGAATTCAAATTGTTCTAAAAGAGAGCGTGGTCCACATCAAAGCCCTTGTGCAAAAATTAAAATGTGCAAACTTGTAAACAAACATTTGAAATAATGATTGACTTTCTGGCAATAAGAGACAAAATAACATATTTACATTTGCGACTATGGCCCAGGTGATTGTTAAGAGTTCAGTCTGCAGCTTTAAAAACTAGCATGCGTCACCGTGGCAACGCCATGGCACTTCTCCAATAGGCAGCATTGAGGTTGTCACTGCCTGGTTTGGTTGGCAAAGTTGTGCTGCAGCAATAGGAGAGAAGTGCGCAGCTGGGGAAGAAATAGACAGCCATTGTTCACTAAAGTTCAAACATTGTCTTGTCATCCACTAAGTTGAAACATTGTCTTGTCATCCACTAAGTTCAAACATTGTCTTGTCATCCACTAAGTTGAAACATTGTCTTGTCATCCACTAAGTTGAAATATTGTCTTGTCATCCACTAAGTTGAAACATTGTCTTGTCATCCACTAAGTTCAAACATTGTCTTGTCATCCACTAAGTTGAAACATTGTCTTGTCATCCACTAAGTTCAAACATTGTCTTGTCATCCACTAAGTTGAAACATTGTCTTGTCATCCACTAAGTTGAAACATTGTCTTGTCATCCACTAAGTTCAAACATTGTCTTGTCATCCACTAAGTTGAAACATTGTCTTGTCATCCACTAAGTTGAAACATTGTCTTGTCATCCACTAAGTTGAAACATTGTCTTGTCATCCACTAAGTTCAAACATTGTCTTGTCATCCACTAAGTTGAAACATTGTCTTGTCATCCACTAAGTTGAAACATTGTCTTGTCATCCACTAAGTTGAAACATTGTCTTGTCATCCACTAAGTTCAAACATTGTCTTGTCATCCACTAAGTTGAAACATTGTCTTGTCATCCACTAAGTTGAAACATTGTCTTGTCATCCACTAAGTTGAAACATTGTCTTGTCATCCACTAAGTTGAAACATTGTCTTGTCATCCACTAAGTTCAAACATTGTCTTGTCATCCACTAAGTTCAAACATTGTCTTGTCATCCACTAAGTTGAAACATTGTCTTGTCATCCACTAAGTTGAAACATTGTCTTGTCATCCACTAAGTTGAAACATTGTCTTGTCATCCACTAAGTTGAAACATTGTCTTGTCATCCACTAAGTTCAAACATTGTCTTGTCATCCACTGAGTTCAAACATTGTCTTGTCATCCACTAAGTTGAAACATTGTCTTGTCATCCACTAAGTTGAAACATTGTCTTGTCATCCACTAAGTTGAAACATTGTCTTGTCATCCACTAAGTTCAAACATTGTCTTGTCATCCACTAAGTTGAAACATTGTCTTGTCATCCACTAAGTTGAAACATTGTCTTGTCATCCACTAAGTTGAAACATTGTCTTGTCATCCACTAAGTTGAAACATTGTCTTGTCATCCACTAAGTTGAAACATTGTCTTGTCATCCACTAAGTTGAAACATTGTCTTGTCATCCACTAAGTTGAAACATTGTCTTGTCATCCACTAAGTTGAAACATTGTCTTGTCATCCACTAAGTTGAAACATTGTCTTGTCATTCACTAAGTTCAAACATTGTCTTGTCATCCACTAAGTTGAAACATTGTCTTGTCATCCACTAAGTTGAAACATTGTCTTGTCATCCACTAAGTTGAAACATTGTCTTGTCATCCACTAAGTTGAAACATTGTCTGTCATCCACTAAGTTGAAACATTGTCTTGTCATCCACTAAGTTGAAACATTGTCTTGTCATCCACTAAGTTGAAACATTGTCTTGTCATCCACTAAGTTGAAACATTGTCTTGTCATCCACTAAGTTGAAACATTGTCTTGTCATCCACTAAGTTGAAACATTGTCTTGTCATCCACTAAGTTGAAACATTGTCTTGTCATCCACTAAGTTGAAACATTGTCTTGTCATCCACTAAGTTGAAACATTGTCTTGTCATCCACTAAGTTCAAACATTGTCTTGTCATCCACTGAGTTCAAACATTGTCTTGTCATCCACTAAGTTGAAACATTGTCTTGTCATCCACTAAGTTGAAACATTGTCTTGTCATCCACTAAGTTGAAACATTGTCTTGTCATCCACTAAGTTGAAACATTGTCTTGTCATCCACTAAGTTGAAACATTGTCTTGTCATCCACTAAGTTCAAACATTGTCTTGTCATCCACTAAGTTCAAACATTGTCTTGTCATCCACTGAGTTCAAACATTGTCTTGTCATCCACTGAGTTGAAACATTGTCTTGTCATTTACTAAGTTCAAACATTGTCTTGTCATCCACTAAGTTGAAACATTGTCTTGTCATCCACTAAGTTGAAACATTGTCTTGTCATCCAATAAGTTGAAACATTGTCTTGTCATCCACTAAGTTGAAACATTGTCGTCATCCACTAAGTTGAAACATTGTCTTGTCATCCACTAAGTTGAAACATTGTCTTGTCATCCACTAAGTTGAAACATTGTCTTGTCATCCACTAAGTTGAAACATTGTCTTGTCATCCACTAAGTTGAAACATTGTCTTGTCATCCACTAAGTTGAAACATTGTCTTGTCATCCACTAAGTTGAAACATTGTCTTGTCATCCACTAAGTTGAAACATTGTCTTGTCATCCACTAAGTTCAAACATTGTCTTGTCATCCACTGAGTTCAAACATTGTCTTGTCATCCACTAAGTTGAAACATTGTCTTGTCATCCACTAAGTTGAAACATTGTCTTGTCATTTACTAAGTTCAAACATTGTCTTGTCATCCACTAAGTTGAAACATTGTCTTGTCATCCACTAAGTTGAAACATTGTCTTGTCATCCAATAAGTTGAAACATTGTCTTGTCATCCACTAAGTTGAAACATTGTCTTGTCATCCACTAAGTTCAAACATTGTCTTGTCATCCACTAAGTTGAAACATTGTCTTGTCATCCACTAAGTTGAAATATTGTCTTGTCATCCACTAAGTTGAAACATTGTCTTGTCATCCACTAAGTTCAAACATTGTCTTGTCATCCACTAAGTTGAAACATTGTCTTGTCATCCACTAAGTTCAAACATTGTCTTGTCATCCACTAAGTTGAAACATTGTCTTGTCATCCACTAAGTTGAAACATTGTCTTGTCATCCACTAAGTTCAAACATTGTCTTGTCATCCACTAAGTTGAAACATTGTCTTGTCATCCACTAAGTTGAAACATTGTCTTGTCATCCACTAAGTTGAAACATTGTCTTGTCATCCACTAAGTTCAAACATTGTCTTGTCATCCACTAAGTTGAAACATTGTCTTGTCATCCACTAAGTTGAAACATTGTCTTGTCATCCACTAAGTTGAAACATTGTCTTGTCATCCACTAAGTTCAAACATTGTCTTGTCATCCACTAAGTTGAAACATTGTCTTGTCATCCACTAAGTTCAAACATTGTCTTGTCATCCACTAAGTTGAAACATTGTCTTGTCATCCACTAAGTTGAAACATTGTCTTGTCATCCACTAAGTTCAAACATTGTCTTGTCATCCACTAAGTTCAAACATTGTCTTGTCATCCACTAAGTTGAAACATTGTCTTGTCATCCACTAAGTTGAAACATTGTCTTGTCATCCACTAAGTTGAAACATTGTCTTGTCATCCACTAAGTTGAAACATTGTCTTGTCATCCACTAAGTTCAAACATTGTCTTGTCATCCACTGAGTTCAAACATTGTCTTGTCATCCACTAAGTTGAAACATTGTCTTGTCATCCACTAAGTTGAAACATTGTCTTGTCATCCACTAAGTTGAAACATTGTCTTGTCATCCACTAAGTTCAAACATTGTCTTGTCATCCACTAAGTTGAAACATTGTCTTGTCATCCACTAAGTTGAAACATTGTCTTGTCATCCACTAAGTTGAAACATTGTCTTGTCATCCACTAAGTTGAAACATTGTCTTGTCATCCACTAAGTTGAAACATTGTCTTGTCATCCACTAAGTTGAAACATTGTCTTGTCATCCACTAAGTTGAAACATTGTCTTGTCATCCACTAAGTTGAAACATTGTCTTGTCATCCACTAAGTTGAAACATTGTCTTGTCATCTACTAAGTTCAAACATTGTCTTGTCATCCACTAAGTTGAAACATTGTCTTGTCATCCACTAAGTTGAAACATTGTCTTGTCATCCAATAAGTTGAAACATTGTCTTGTCATCCACTAAGTTGAAACATTGTCGTCATCCACTAAGTTGAAACATTGTCTTGTCATCCACTAAGTTGAAACATTGTCTTGTCATCCACTAAGTTGAAACATTGTCTTGTCATCCACTAAGTTGAAACATTGTCTTGTCATCCACTAAGTTGAAACATTGTCTTGTCATCCACTAAGTTGAAACATTGTCTTGTCATCCACTAAGTTGAAACATTGTCTTGTCATCCACTAAGTTGAAACATTGTCTTGTCATCCACTAAGTTGAAACATTGTCTTGTCATCCACTAAGTTCAAACATTGTCTTGTCATCCACTGAGTTCAAACATTGTCTTGTCATCCACTAAGTTGAAACATTGTCTTGTCATCCACTAAGTTGAAACATTGTCTTGTCATCCACTAAGTTGAAACATTGTCTTGTCATCCACTAAGTTGAAACATTGTCTTGTCATCCACTAAGTTGAAACATTGTCTTGTCATCCACTAAGTTCAAACATTGTCTTGTCATCCACTAAGTTCAAACATTGTCTTGTCATCCACTGAGTTCAAACATTGTCTTGTCATCCACTGAGTTGAAACATTGTCTTGTCATTCACTAAGTTCAAACATTGTCTTGTCATCCACTAAGTTGAAACATTGTCTTGTCATCCACTAAGTTGAAACATTGTCTTGTCATCCACTAAGTTGAAACATTGTCTTGTCATCCACTAAGTTGAAACATTGTCGTCATCCACTAAGTTGAAACATTGTCTTGTCATCCACTAAGTTGAAACATTGTCTTGTCATCCACTAAGTTGAAACATTGTCTTGTCATCCACTAAGTTGAAACATTGTCTTGTCATCCACTAAGTTGAAACATTGTCTTGTCATCCACTAAGTTGAAACATTGTCTTGTCATCCACTAAGTTGAAACATTGTCTTGTCATCCACTAAGTTGAAACATTGTCTTGTCATCCACTAAGTTCAAACATTGTCTTGTCATCCACTGAGTTCAAACATTGTCTTGTCATCCACTAAGTTGAAACATTGTCTTGTCATCCACTAAGTTGAAACATTGTCTTGTCATTCACTAAGTTCAAACATTGTCTTGTCATCCACTAAGTTGAAACATTGTCTTGTCATCCACTAAGTTGAAACATTGTCTTGTCATCCAATAAGTTGAAACATTGTCTTGTCATCCACTAAGTTGAAACATTGTCGTCATCCACTAAGTTGAAACATTGTCTTGTCATCCACTAAGTTGAAACATTGTCTTGTCATCCACTAAGTTCAAACATTGTCTTGTCATCCACTAAGTTGAAACATTGTCTTGTCATCCACTAAGTTGAAACATTGTCTTGTCATCCACTAAGTTGAAACATTGTCTTGTCATCCACTAAGTTGAAACATTGTCTTGTCATCCACTAAGTTGAAACATTGTCTTGTCATCCACTAAGTTGAAACATTGTCTTGTCATCCACTAAGTTCAAACATTGTCTTGTCATCCACTAAGTTGAAACATTGTCTTGTCATCCACTAAGTTGAAACATTGTCTTGTCATCCACTAAGTTGAAACATTGTCTTGTCATCCACTAAGTTGAAACATTGTCTTGTCATCCACTAAGTTGAAACATTGTCTTGTCATCCACTAAGTTGAAACATTGTCTTGTCATCCACTAAGTTGAAACATTGTCTTGTCATCCACTAAGTTCAAACATTGTCTTGTCATCCACTAGTTCAAACATTGTCTTGTCATCCACTGAAGTTGAAACATTGTCTTGTCATCCACTAAGTTGAAACATTGTCTTGTCATCCACTAAGTTGAAACATTGTCTTGTCATCCACTAAGTTGAAACATTGTCTTGTCATCCACTGAGTTCAAACATTGTCTTGTCATCCACTAAGTTGAAACATTGTCTTGTCATCCACTAAGTTGAAACATTGTCTTGTCATCCACTAAGTTGAAACATTGTCTTGTCATCCACTAAGTTGAAACATTGTCTTGTCATCCACTAAGTTGAAACATTGTCTTGTCATCCACTAAGTTGAAACATTGTCTTGTCATCCACTAAGTTGAAACATTGTCTTGTCATCCACTAGTTCAAACATTGTCTTGTCATCCACTAAGTTGAAACATTGTCTTGTCATCCACTAAGTTGAAACATTGTCTTGTCATCCACTAAGTTGAAACATTGTCTTGTCATCCACTAAGTTGAAACATTGTCTTGTCATCCACTAAGTTGAAACATTGTCTTGTCATCCACTAAGTTGAAACATTGTCTTGTCATCCACTAAGTTGAAACATTGTCTTGTCATCCACTAAGTTGAAACATTGTCTTGTCATCCACTAAGTTGAAACATTGTCTTGTCATCCACTAAGTTGAAACATTGTCTTGTCATCCACTAAGTTGAAACATTGTCTTGTCATCCACTAAGTTGAAACATTGTCTTGTCATCCACTAAGTTGAAACATTGTCTTGTCATCCACTAAGTTGAAACATTGTCTTGTCATCCACTAAGTTGAAACATTGTCTTGTCATCCACTAAGTTGAAACATTGTCTTGTCATCCACTAAGTTGAAACATTGTCTTGTCATCCACTAAGTTGAAACATTGTCTTGTCATCCACTAAGTTGAAACATTGTCTTGTCATCCACTAGTTCAAACATTGTCTTGTCATCCACTAAGTTGAAACATTGTCTTGTCATCCACTAAGTTGAAACATTGTCTTGTCATCCACTAAGTTGAAACATTGTCTTGTCATCCACTAAGTTGAAACATTGTCTTGTCATCCACTAAGTTGAAACATTGTCTTGTCATCCACTAAGTTGAAACATTGTCTTGTCATCCACTAAGTTGAAACATTGTCTTGTCATCCACTAAGTTGAAACATTGTCGTCATCCACTAAGTTGAAACATTGTCTTGTCATCCACTAAGTTGAAACATTGTCTTGTCATCCACTAAGTTGAAACATTGTCTTGTCATCCACTAAGTTGAAACATTGTCTTGTCATCCACTAAGTTGAAACATTGTCTTGTCATCCACTAAGTTGAAACATTGTCTTGTCATCCACTAAGTTGAAACATTGTCTTGTCATCCACTAAGTTGAAACATTGTCTTGTCATCCACTAAGTTGAAACATTGTCTTGTCATCCACTAAGTTCAAACATTGTCTTGTCATCCACTGAGTTCAAACATTGTCTTGTCATCCACTAAGTTGAAACATTGTCTTGTCATCCACTAAGTTGAAACATTGTCTTGTCATCCACTAAGTTGAAACATTGTCTTGTCATCCACTAAGTTGAAACATTGTCTTGTCATCCACTAAGTTGAAACATTGTCTTGTCATCCACTAAGTTGAAACATTGTCTTGTCATCCACTAAGTTGAAACATTGTCTTGTCATCCACTAAGTTCAAACATTGTCTTGTCATCCACTGAGTTCAAACATTGTCTTGTCATCCACTAAGTTGAAACATTGTCTTGTCATCCACTAAGTTGAAACATTGTCTTGTCATCCACTAAGTTGAAACATTGTCTTGTCATCCACTAAGTTGAAACATTGTCTTGTCATCCACTAAGTTGAAACATTGTCTTGTCATCCACTAAGTTGAAACATTGTCTTGTCATCCACTAAGTTGAAACATTGTCTTGTCATCCACTAAGTTGAAACATTGTCTTGTCATCCACTAAGTTGAAACATTGTCTTGTCATCCACTAAGTTGAAACATTGTCTTGTCATCCACTAAGTTGAAACATTGTCTTGTCATCCACTAAGTTGAAACATTGTCTTGTCATCCACTAAGTTGAAACATTGTCTTGTCATCCACTAAGTTGAAACATTGTCTTGTCATCCACTAAGTTGAAACATTGTCTTGTCATCCACTAAGTTGAAACATTGTCTTGTCATCACTAAGTTCAAACATTGTCTTGTCATCCACTAAGTTGAAACATTGTCTTGTCATCCACTAAGTTGAAACATTGTCTTGTCATCCACTAAGTTCAAACATTGTCTTGTCATCCACTAAGTTGAAACATTGTCTTGTCATCCACTAAGTTGAAACATTGTCTTGTCATCCACTAAGTTCAAACATTGTCTTGTCATCCACTAAGTTGAAACATTGTCTTGTCATCCACTAAGTTGAAACATTGTCTTGTCATCCACTAAGTTGAAACATTGTCTTGTCATCCACTAAGTTGAAACATTGTCTTGTCATCCACTAAGTTGAAACATTGTCTTGTCATCCACTAAGTTCAAACATTGTCTTGTCATCCACTAAGTTGAAACATTGTCTTGTCATCCACTAAGTTGAAACATTGTCTTGTCATCCACTAAGTTGAAACATTGTCTTGTCATCCACTAAGTTGAAACATTGTCTTGTCATCCACTAAGTTGAAACATTGTCTTGTCATCCACTAAGTTGAAACATTGTCTTGTCATCCACTAAGTTGAAACATTGTCTTGTCATCCACTAAGTTGAAACATTGTCTTGTCATCCACTAAGTTGAAACATTGTCTTGTCATCCACTAAGTTGAAACATTGTCTTGTCATCCACTAAGTTGAAACATTGTCTTGTCATCCACTAAGTTCAAACATTGTCTTGTCATCCACTAAGTTGAAACATTGTCTTGTCATCCACTAAGTTGAAACATTGTCTTGTCATCCACTAAGTTCAAACATTGTCTTGTCATCCACTAAGTTGAAACATTGTCTTGTCATCCACTAAGTTGAAACATTGTCTTGTCATCCACTAAGTTCAAACATTGTCTTGTCATCCACTAAGTTGAAACATTGTCTTGTCATCCACTAAGTTGAAACATTGTCTTGTCATCCACTAAGTTGAAACATTGTCTTGTCATCCACTAAGTTGAAACATTGTCTTGTCATCCACTAAGTTGAAACATTGTCTTGTCATCCACTAAGTTGAAACATTGTCTTGTCATCCACTAAGTTGAAACATTGTCTTGTCATCCACTAAGTTGAAACATTGTCTTGTCATCCACTAAGTTGAAACATTGTCTTGTCATCCACTAAGTTGAAACATTGTCTTGTCATCCACTAAGTTGAAACATTGTCTTGTCATCCACTAAGTTGAAACATTGTCTTGTCATCCACTAAGTTGAAACATTGTCTTGTCATCCACTAAGTTGAAACATTGTCTTGTCATCCACTAAGTTGAAACATTGTCTTGTCATCCACTAAGTTGAAACATTGTCTTGTCATCCACTAAGTTGAAACATTGTCTTGTCATCCACTAAGTTGAAACATTGTCTTGTCATCCACTAAGTTGAAACATTGTCTTGTCATCCACTAAGTTGAAACATTGTCTTGTCATCCACTAAGTTGAAACATTGTCTTGTCATCCACTAAGTTGAAACATTGTCTTGTCATCCACTAAGTTGAAACATTGTCTTGTCATCCACTAAGTTGAAACATTGTCTTGTCATCCACTAAGTTGAAACATTGTCTTGTCATCCACTAAGTTGAAACATTGTCTTGTCATCCACTAAGTTGAAACATTGTCTTGTCATCCACTAAGTTGAAACATTGTCTTGTCATCCACTAAGTTGAAACATTGTCTTGTCATCCACTAAGTTGAAACATTGTCTTGTCATCCACTAAGTTGAAACATTGTCTTGTCATCCACTAAGTTGAAACATTGTCTTGTCATCCACTAAGTTGAAACATTGTCTTGTCATCCACTAAGTTGAAACATTGTCTTGTCATCCACTAAGTTGAAAACATTGTCTTGTCATCCACTAAGTTGAAACATTGTCTTGTCATCCACTAAGTTGAAACATTGTCTTGTCATCCACTAAGTTGAAACATTGTCTTGTCATCCACTAAGTTGAAACATTGTCTTGTCATCCACTAAGTTGAAACATTGTCTTGTCATCCACTAAGTTGAAACATTGTCTTGTCATCCACTAAGTTGAAACATTGTCTTGTCATCCACTAAGTTGAAACATTGTCTTGTCATCCACTAAGTTGAAACATTGTCTTGTCATCCACTAAGTTGAAACATTGTCTTGTCATCCACTAAGTTGAAACATTGTCTTGTCATCCACTAAGTTCAAACATTGTCTTGTCATCCACTAAGTTGAAACATTGTCTTGTCATCCACTAAGTTGAAACATTGTCTTGTCATCCACTAAGTTGAAACATTGTCTTGTCATCCACTAAGTTGAAACATTGTCTTGTCATCCACTAAGTTGAAACATTGTCTTGTCATCCACTAAGTTCAAACATTGTCTTGTC